>NW_027021296.1:0-148633 GCF_036884655.1 Musa acuminata AAA Group | reverse complement strand
CAAATGTAATCGGTAGATTGATGAAAATTTACACCATTGTGAATAGATTAATGACCCATATTTAATTCATTTAATCTGCATAATTAACAAATAATGTTCGCCAAATGTCGAGGCGTAGAAAACTAAAGCCCATCAACTAACTTGTGATCCGTACATTCTCAAACGAACGGGCAGGATGACATTTCTTTTCACCGATGCGAACGTGTAGCGGCCAGATGCTGACGGGGCAGGCGAGGAGGTGATCCATTTACCATGGAACCCCTATTCAGCCTTTTATATTATTTTACATTACCCTTTAACAACCCGTAACTAATGTAAATTGGTAAGGCTATTTATGTCTTTACGGTGGAAGCTCTTAGTTATATGTCAATGAAGCAGCGGTCTGTGGCCGCGGAGAAGGGGAGTGCGAAACGGGGAAGAGAAGGCGAGAGAGAAGAAACAAGGCACCCAACGCCCTAATTTCGCTCTCTTCGAAGCCCCTCCTTCCGTCGATCGAGATAAGGAGAGGAGAAGAAGAGGTTGGGGTTGCGTCGGGGATCTCAAAATGGTCAGTTATTATTTCTTCTCTTCCGTCTTTGTGTGTTGTCTAATTCTCTTCCGTCTTTTTCTTGGAGTTCGGGAGTGCTTTTTCTACCCAATTCGCTTCCAATTTCTTTGCTTGCCCTTTCTTTTTGTTTCTTGAAGCAGTAATCTATTCAAACAACGATATGTTCTACCGACCAAGAATATTTCTTCCTCGATCTTTTTTGTTTCTTGACGCCGTATTTTGGTTCTTGGAAATTAATCGAGGGTCATATCATGTGTTCAGCGAAGGATGTATTCTTGGTGGGAATCGTTTTGCTTCTTTCCGAGATTCTTGGCGTTTAATTGGAAATCGGAATTCGTTTTTGAGGTTGAGGTCCTTTATCACCTCTGTGCCAATGGATTACTTTGGTTGCGAGTTTGCAACTGACTCCATAGCGATCTTCAGATTTTGATTAGTTCTCGTTTATCCATAAGTGAACTTTTGTTTATTCTGAGACTTGACAACAGCATAAATTGGGAAGAAGAAATCGAGACAAAGTGCAGCAGTTTATGGCAATTAATGGAACGAGGTATACTTGTTACTTTACTGTGCAGTCTGGTCTTTGATTTCCCTATTAGTGATTTATGTTCAGCTTTCTTTTGGTAATGTTATTCCATTTTTACCTCGGCGCTCTTTCTTTTTTCTTCTCTCGTGGAAAGCCTACTGGAGTGAACTGATCGGATCGGAATCAGCCGAGAAACAATATACATAAAAAAAAGAATAGAATTATAATTTTTTAAATTAAAAATAAAATTAAGAAATTTATAAATCCGTCATTGTATGTTACATAAAATTATAAGCTATGCCTTTAGCTAATTATGTGTTGTATACCAATAGATATACAACTTAACAAATTATTACTTATAATGTACAACTTCAAGTCATAAGGCAGGATATAGCTTTATCTAGTCTGCATCCTTCTATAGTGCAGCCTAAGGTAGAGTTGAAGACCACATTTTCCCATCATAAATTCTCCCTCTTTCTCTTTCTCATATTCTCTCATTCTCTTATTTTTTATTTTCTCCCTTTTAAATCCAGTAATAGCCATGACTTGACTAGTTTTTTATGCTAAATAGACCAGAATTAGCTGAAATTAGTTGATTGATTTGACTGAAAGTCAGATGATTTGAATGAGTTCTAACCGATCTTTCGGGAATTTTTGGTTGATTCAGGATTTTAAGAAAGAACATAACTTCTGAGATTGAAATGGACCAAATTAATAAAATGGCTGAACCTATTCTGGATTGACAAATTTTAACAATTATGAGACTTCAATTTTGGTAACTATGGGAGTTCAATGGCAAAATTTGATCAATGTAGTCCTCTCCGACTTGTTCAGACATTACGGTTTGTTATTGTTCTAGTATTGACAGTACTAGTAGTCAACTGGTCATAGTAGTTCAGAATTCGGATGATCTTTTTGTTGCCTTGTTGACTTAAATACCTATTGGTTGTGATCGAAAAGCAACTAGTCATTAAATTAATATGTAGTTGATCCATGTTCTCTTCTTGTCATAAAAATCCCAACCTGTTTCTTTGTTCTTTAATGAGAAAGGCTATCAATTTGAAGTTTGATATACTTTTCATGTATCTCTATACTCGTAGGAGCATTAACTTTGATGAAATGATGTGTTTCCAAGTTTTAGTGTCTGAGATACAAAGAACAACCATTAGATACCACCTCAAATCACACCTTCTTATCTCAGTGCTATCTTGAGTGCGCATTTCTCTTGTATGGCGGACCTCATGCTGCTTCTAATCTGTGTATTTTGCCTTAGATGGCTACTTTACTTTTAAGTTCTTAGAAAGTAATTAAAAAATGCTGGTATAATTATTTGAACAAAATCAGCATTTCTTTTCTGAGAATTTATAGTTTTACATTCCATGATGTGCTATTCTTTAATGTTTATGCATGTTGCGATGTTTTATAAGCATGATTCTGTTATTTTCACAGTGAAAGAGTTGCTCTTAAGGCATTGAAAGTGAGCAATTGGCATTTAGAGGAGGCTTTTCATATGTTTTATGGCCAACCACATACTAGACAGTTGTTGATTCTAGGCATCTTGAAGAGCTTTATAACAGATATAAAGGCAAGTTCTCCTTGAGTAGTGAGTTCTTTTGTTTTGCTGTCAAATATTTGTCTGCATACTTCCAGTCACTATTCTTTTTTTTTTTTTTACTGCTGAATTTTGGTTCTTCATGGTAGATCCCCATGCACCTGATACCAATCTTAGTTGCATAATCAGTATTGAGACAGATATTTTAAGGATGATATGATTGATATTAACAAAATCTTGAGATTGGATTAACGAGATTGATTGGTTTGATGGAGATAATAACATGAAAAATTAGAAAAATGTAAACAATGTAATAAAAAAAAATTATGATATAAAATTTTATGAAAAGAATACCATAATAAAATATTCCTTTACCTATCATGTTTCCTGTTGTCTATTTTATTTAAAGAATATGAATCTAAGATATAGATGAAAAAAATTACACTGAAAGTATGTAGATTAATTTATTAAAGTTAACTAATATATATAGACGTCAGATTCTAGGATGACCTCAGGCAAGTAATTTCCCATTTGCTTACTTGACCTTAATTGTTGGAATCTTCTTTTCATTGTTTCTTCAGTCTTGTGCTATCATAAATAAACAATCATGCTTTCAGCCTAAATATTATCAAATATGTTAGCATAAAACATTATTCATCAATTGTTCTCTACCTAATATCTAATCCTGCTTAATATTTAATTATATGCTACTAATGCTGCAAGTTACTTGCTTATGTTTGGATTGAGTAAAATAAAATAATTTTGGTTGTGGCAGATCCTTGTGTTGATATGATACTGGTTGATGGTATAACCCTTCTTTGCAGTGATTTGCAAGTAAGATATGGTATAACCCTTCTTTGCAGTGATACCGGTCTATTCTTCCATATTTGCATTATCTTATTATGTCTGAAGTGGTTTTGAGGTGGCAACAAGTGGTGCATTTTCTACTCTATTAGTCTTTGACTAAGTTTTTTGACATATCTGGTGATAGAATCAATTTATGTATTAATAACTATTGCACATTGATTAAAGAAATGTATATTCTGTTCAAAGTGTTTGTTATAAGTGATGGTTGTTATGTTTGACTAACAAAACAAGTTCAAAAGGGTACCTTTGGTATGAATTGACCAGAAAAGATGTTTTAAAGGAGACATTTCAAATTGAACATAATTTGAATGTCACATATGGTTTTTATGTAGTTAACATGTTAAGAGTAATAATACTTTGTAAGGGGGATATTTCATATTTTATCATGTTTCTTCTTTTATGTCTTCTTTTAGCACATTTATGTTCATTTTTTTTCAGTATTTTCCTTTCCTTTTGTTTTCTTATTGGCATAACTGCTGACATACATTTGGTAAGTGCCTTTATGACATGACAGCACCTTTAATTTCCAATGTGATATCTCTGAAGTAACACGTGTTGCTACATAAATTTTTTGGTGGACATTCCCAGTTACAATAGTAATGTATTCAATTTCCGAAAAGCTACAACATTGTTTTTCTTTTTCCATTGTTCTTTGACGGATGTCCTTTAAGGTAAGTTTAATTACTCTTAATGACTTGTGATAAGTTGATTTGCTCAAAGTGAGGTACATTTGTGTAGGTATAGGTAACTTTGGTTTTTTAAGAGTTTCAAGGTTTTGAAGCTTCATTAGCAAAGTTCTGAATAACAGTATGGGTAATTTTGAATTTTATAGACCTAGTAACTGTTTTTTGAGTTGTTTTAGTGGGGGCAAGAAACGAGAATTCAAAAGTTGTGATGAATGTTTGGTGAGTTTTGGACTAGAATGCTGTCTTGTGTTGCAATCCTACATATTTGTATCTTGTCTTTTCTTCCTCTTACTCTGTTATGTTAACTGCTTTCTTCTAGTCTAATAAATTAATGACTACTTGACTATGCTGATCAGCTAAGTGTGTTGTTTACTGAAGAAGCATTTTTTACATTAAACTAATTTCAAGGTGGTATGTGATTTTGGCTTCAGTTGGTTGTATCTTTCTTTCAAGGTGGTGTGTGAATTTTCTCGGCAAGAATTCATCATCGGTTGATTGCAATCACTTGGGTAATCTTCTTCAACCCCACAATTTTGCTTATTCTCTCTCATTTTACGAGTGGTTCAGGGGATGTTGGAAAGGTCAGAGTTTGTGCCGGATATATACAATTGAGAGAACTAATAAAAGATGAACGTGAGCGAGCGTTTCATATCCCATTTCACTATATTCTTGAAAGTAATGAAGTAATGAAATATGGAGGAGGAGGATTCGAATTCAAAAACTCGAAAGTAATGAAGTAATGAAATATGGAGGAGGATTCGAACTCGCTAAGAAAACTCGTCACATCCATACAAGGAACCAGAGAGAAAACCGTCAAGAACTCATCGAACGAAGATGGGAAATCCTCGGGGAAGAAGAGCACACTCAAGAACCCAAGAATGAAAGTAGGCGGACCGAAGAATCCTCACCTCGAGGAACAGATTAGAGCATGCTTAGTTCACCGATCTCGACGCCCAGGACCTCGTAGAGAAACCGATTCGTGCCCGTCGAAGAGCCAAGAGGAACATTAAAGATAATGCTCAAGAACTCATCAAGAACCCTTGCCACATCCAAAAAAGCGACGAGAGTAACTTCCTCGACGAACAAAACCCGTTCAAGAGCCGATCGAGAACCAATCCGTCTCCAGAAAAGAACCAAGAAGGAAAACTCGATAACATCGGACCGAGAGGGGGGAATCGTCAGAGAAGAAAAGCACGCTCAAGAACTCATCAAGCGTCGGAAGGGATCGAAGAGAACAAGAGAAAGAGGGCAGAAAGGAAGAAACCGATCCTCGAACGAGAGATTCTTGGCAGAAGAAGCCCGAAACATTCACCGATCCAGCAAAGAACCCATCGAGAAACTCGGATCGCTGACGGTCGACGAAGATACGCCTAAACGAGGGGAAGAGAGGCTGAGCGACGTGAGCGGAGTCGTTGGGCGGGTTACAGGAACAGTTGTAGTCTTAACGCTATTGGGCCGGGTTTGATGTGCTTGAACCCAGTCGCGGCTCATAACGAATCAAAGGCTTAACTGGTTCAGTCAACTCAAATTGGACCGGGCAAGTTCTGAGCCAGGCCAGGATCGACCGGACGAATTAGATACAATCAACAATGTTAATGTGTACATTCCAATTCCAATTGGCTGATACGTAATGTGGCTTATATATCTTTGATTGACATCAGACGATTAAGATGTGTGCACAGTTAGTAGATCAGGATTGTCCCGTAGTAATTTTCGTGACATATGACGGTACACATACGAGAGCTGAAACGAAAAATAGGTCCCCCTTCTTTTGGATGCCGGTGTCAGCCTTACAGTAGAATACCTCGAGAAGTAGGCGACGAGGGAGAACGCCAAGAATAGCTGTCGCTACAATCTTCTTCCACGCACTGTGACTCCCCTGACTTCCGACCTTCTTTTTGACTTCCAAACATGGAAGACTGACGGACAACTCAAAGATCCAAGGACAACCACAATAGACAGCGACACACATTCCCATTTCTTGGCATCGGTAGCCTCTCCTCCTGCCTGAAACCGAGGCGAGATGAAGACATGGTTTGAACTTGATGCCGTTGTTGTCGAACAGCCACTGAGATGCGGTGTGGAATCACTGACCACCGTGGCGACCACGGCATTGCCGTCTTTCGCGCCACCGCACGAAGCACACCGACCTCGTCCTTCGGAAGCCCTCCGAGGCACGCCGTTTTGGCACACCGCCAACACTACCCGGCATTCTTGCGGTCTGAATGAGTCATGCAAGTGCATGGGAAACCGATTTTTATTCTTGATATCATAGAGTTGCTTATTTTGATCCGGTTTAGGAGTGTTAATGCCGGTGTTGCGAGCTGGGAACGGGAAAAGATTGGATCTTGTTGCGCCTTTTGTTGGGTTGATCGTGGAGGGAGACGATGGAGACGAGGCCGCCGTGGGGCGGCCGCATCTTGGCACGGTACGCTGTCTCGTCGTACGGCCGCCGGTAGAACCTCAGGAACGGCAGGAACGACTCCCTCTCCCTCTCCACTCGGCTGAGCTGCCTCTCCTTCTTGAACGAGAAGAGCGTCGCAGGGGACTGCAGGAAGGACGGCATCGGCGTCCTCGGATGCTGCTGCTGCGGCGGTGGTCTGGTTGGCGCGGCCGACGATGGAGTGGACGGTATGCTCCGGGTGATGGCCGCACCGGCGCTGATGCCGACGCGGGGCGTGGACCGCGCGGCTGGGGAGGCAAAGGAGAAAGACCGGGCGCTGAGCGGGGAGGCGCCGATGAGGGAGGGACTGGCGGTGGGCACCACGACGCTGCTGGTGGTGGTCGTGCTCAGGTACCACGGCTTGAGCGAGTTGAGGTGGGAGACGGTGACGGAGAACCGTGACGACGTGGAGCCGCCGACTTTGGCGGCTGAAGCGGCGGCGGACGGGTGGAAACGGAGGGAGGTCGTCCTCGGGTGCGACGCCAAGGCGGCGTCCTCGAGCGAGTCCTCGAAGTCCAGCGACGACACCACCGCCGTCACCGCCGAAAGGTCGATGAACGGCCGGACGCCCTGCACGGCCCACCGCCATCACAATGCACCCAAAACAACATCAATCGACTCGTAATCATCCAACAACACCACACACACCTTCCAAAGACACGAAAAGAGGGAGGGGGGATCGATCACGAAAGCCTTGTGGAGCCGCCCCGGGTAGTAGTCCGAGATAATCTTCAGCGTACCCGCGAACAAGTTGAGGAAAGCCTTCGGGGACCTAAAAAAGCCTGCAACAAACAAGAACACACTGTAGCTGAGCAACCAGCAGTTCTCAGAACAGAACAAATCGATCTCTCAGTTCCTTCTTCTTCCATGTCTCCGACAAAGTCCTTTTACTCAATTTGAAACATCGAAGCGGGAAACAGGGGATTCAAACGACGCAAGCATACTGCAACTCTGAGTTTGAGACTGGGTGAGAGAGGAGGAAGAAAGGTGGGGGACCTCAGAGACGTAGGGAATCTCTGCTGCAATGGACATGCGACTACGGTGAGGCTTGGGAGACCGGGCTCTGTTGTGGTCTGCAACAGTGGACAGTAGCCACTGACTAAAAACACTGAGACCACACTCACCCAATGCTTTGTTTGCACTTGCATAAACAAAGATTTAGTTTGAATCTTGTCATCATCCTCTGGCTTAGACATGTTTTGTTTGTACCTTTATTAGAACAGACGAGAGATTCAAAAAGGCTATGAATCATGTTTGCTGCAAAAAGCTTTTAGAATTATGTGCAGCGAAGGAGCGCAGTGTTGACTAACTTATCACGGAGAAGGGAGGAGTCAAAGTTGCACTGTTTATTAGCTTACTGGCATCGAAGAGAAGCACCAACTGATCTACGAATCTGGCCATGGTTGAGATGGCCACTTCCAGAGTGAACACCAACAAGCGGACAAATCTGCAAGCACAAGATGTAAGAAAACGACGACGACGACAAAATTGTGCAACAAGGAAGGGGAGCCGATCATTACGACTTGTGAGAACGAAGTTTGAGGTCGTCCTGCTTGATGCGGAAGACCTGCAGCGATGGTACGTTGGTCAGCAGAAGAAGAGTAGGTAGATGGTGGTGGTGGGGGGGGGAGACTGTACCAAGACTGGTCTGGCCTCGTCGTCGTGACCTGCCACATACGCCATACCGTCGCCCAGCTCCGCAGAGAACTCGTCCGCTAGCAAAAGCTCTGTGGGGTTTTGGGGTTTCAGAGAGGACAACAGTAGCTAGTTAGGCAGATGAACAACATTGCGGCATCGAGAGATCAACGAGATCCTACCTGTTCCGATGCTCTCCCTCCACGAGAGGACGGTCCTAAGATGCTTGGCCGCCTTCTTCACGCTATCTCCCTTACCTCGCAGGAACCGATCCACGCACGCGTCGCTACAGAACCTCTCCTGTCATCGACCCACACCGAACAAGCTTCACACTGTTCATGATTCATGAAACCAAACAAAGCAACACTCCCACACAGCATCTCACACCATCCTTATCTCTACTTGGACGAAGAATAGATAGATAGATAGATAGAGAGAGAGAGAGAGAGAGAGAGCAAAATGTGTCCAAACCCCGCACCTGTTCCGCTGTGAGAGGAGCTTGTTTCTTGAGGGCCCTGAGAACCTCCTCCACTCGCGCTCTAGCCTTAGGCTCTTTCCGCTCTGTGGATCCCATCATCACAGTAGCTCAACTCGAAGCCGCGACAAGAAGGAGATCAATCTACGACTATTGCACCGAGGAGAGAAGCTGAGGAGACGAGAGAGAGAGAAGGAAAGCCAACAAAGCAGAGAATAGTTGCTTAGCGTGTGAGGCGAAGCGTAAGCGGTATTTATAATGGATGACCACCGTTACGTTACGAGTTATAAACCGGTCCCGCTTAATATATCGGAAAGACGATACCTTCGATTTCGTAGATGACGGTATTGTCCGATGTCATATCGTAGACTTTACGTGTGTCAATGTTACATTCGTATGATTATTAGGTGTATTTAGACATTATCGAAGAAGAGATATTAGAAATCTCTGTAAGATTCTTTTGGCACAGTGGAGTCACGAGTTGTTCACTGTGATACGTTTAGACTACTACTGCTTACGCTTAGCGGCGCAGGCGAATCCCATCATCGCATTCCATCGAACACCTCGTGGAGGGACGCGGGTGCGGAGGCGGGAATCTCTCGCCACGCCTATGGCTACAAACGCATCAAACGCCCGGTAAAAGCCAACCGTGTGGAGTTAATGGTGTGGGAGTTTGGACTCTGCGGGGTGACTCTTCCTGGTGTCGTTTTCGAAAGGGGAGAGAAGAGGCTTCTTGGCGTCCTCCCCGGCGAGTGCGGAAGCGAGGGGTTGCTGGGGAGAGGACGAGCGCCAACTTTTCCCCATGGCCATTATTCTGCTGCAGCTCGCCCTGGCTTCATCTCGGTGGTGGCTTGTGCCCCCGCTTGGGAGTCTGTAAACGAGGCGAGTCGATGTTTTTGGAAGGCGCCGAGCGTTTCTGCGCCGAACACCTGGCTGCAAATCCGGTCGAACGTCGCGTCTGCTTCGACGCGACGGAGGAGATGCTTCCACTAGTGTTTCGGAGCATGTGCCTCGTGTGCTCCGCTCGCAAGGAACAATGTCGAATGGGGAGGTCGGTGGCGAAGGAGACGGAAGTGGAAAGAAGCAAGTCGCCTCGGCCGCCGCCGTGAACCGTCGCCGTCCGCAGCATCCCGCCGTCGTTAGCGAGCAATGGATGGATGGAAAAAACAACGTAATTCGAAAATATAGCCTAATGATACGTCAAATATGTGACTAATAATGAATGCATTTAGCTTTTCTAGGAACGAGAACAATATGGTGTTTACTTAAAGACGAAGCGAGACTTTGAGGGGAACAGTAAGCATAAGTCAACGATAGCAAAGAATATAAATGGGCCAAAGCGGACCTCCAATTAGAGATTGATGTTGGCGTAATGGGCTGGGCCGGATCAAACTCTAAACACATTTTAGTCCTGTTGCTTGACGTCAGAACCAATTCAAGAATCATTGAGGCTTGAGTTCCTGAAAGATACCCCATAGAAAGAAAGAGAAGCTCAAGATTAACTGAGAGTATGTTCATTTACATGTTTTATAAGAACTCGAACACATCACTATGAGAATTTGCAGAAATTATGATCAGAAGCAGCTGATAAACACATAAATATATATACACTCTTTCAGCAAGAGAAAGAAAGTAGGAAGTTGAAATGACTGCCAGGAGAAGATTGCAACATCATTCCATCCTTCACACTCCCCAGACTGCTTAACTGCAAACGATTACGGAAAGGAGCAGCAGTGAACTGGAGAGATCACATCTGTCATACTACCTCTTCCATTGGCCTTCTTCTTTCCTAAGGCAGTGTGGAGAACTGTGGCGTCTCATTCCATGCTGAGGTTCCACCCCAATAGCTCATGTTATTGACGTTGGTGACACTCTTGGCGCTCTCGTTGATGTTGTTGCTGATGGTGTTGCAAGGCATACTGCTGTTTGAAGTCGGCATGGTGTAAGAACTGTCCGGGAACCATGCTGGTGAACTATCAGCCCCAGCGCCAACACAAAGATTTCTGGATCCATTAACCTCACAAGCTTCGGCTCCGGCTCTGCCTGCAATATCAGAAGATTTGAGCGTCTGTTGGTTCTCCAGTGGACGAGGTGAGAGTCCGGTGAACATGGAGAGTCCCTGCTGCTGAAGCTTCCAATGGAGGTCCTGGCTGATGGAGCTCAGGGGCTCGATGGAGGATACGCTGATGCCGTTCACAGCAGAGGATATAGAAGTACCACCGACCTCACCATACACACCTGCAGCAGCAGGGACTGGGTAATCGAAGCCCACTGGAGGAGGAAGAGCAGCAGTAGTACAAGAAGAAGAGAACGTTGTACTGCGTGAGATGTCGACAAAGTTGATGCACTGGTTGCTGCAGCTGAAAGCCCCAGATGCAGGTGGAGCATGCAGACGTATGTGGAAGTCCATGGCCACAGAAGACGGTACTCCATCGAGAAACCTGAGGCCGCTGCCTGTTTCGGCGAGTCCACGGACGGGATCCACCGGAAGGCGGGACGCCGACGAGGACTTGGACTTCTTGCTCTTGCGGGAGCCGCCACCCATGGGCACGTTCCGGAGCGCGCCACCTATGGTCCAATACCGGCGGCAGGTCTTGCAGAAGTGTCTCGGCTGGGACAAGCTATAGTTGTTGTAGTAGCAGAACTTGGTGTTGGGGGAGTGGCATCGCGGGCACTTGAGGCCTTCCTCTCGCGGACGCAATGCTATGGTGGTGGCAGTCCTCTTCCGGCCTCCGCAGCTTTGCAGCTCATCATCCATGATCGTCTTCAAGGAAAGAAGCAGCCCTCGGAGATATATAAGGAAGAGGAGGTTGGATGGTTTCGTTAGAAAGCCCTGTTCAGTAGCTTCGTGCATGCATGGAGGTCATCTGCTCGATGCTTGCGACTGTCATCAAGTGGGGGAAAGGAGAACTGGTCATGCAAGTAGATCTGCAGATGATGAACGGGAGTTGGTGAGATGAATACACACTCTTTATTGAGATCCAAAAGCAGGAGAAGTAGGAGAAGAGACAAGATCTGAGCTGAAAAAAGTGCAAGCACATACTAGGAAGAGAAGCTAAGGTGAGGGACTAAGGAGAGAAAGATTGGAGACACACCTGACACCCAATAAGTGTGGATAGGCCTGTTTGTGATGGTCTGCAGTCGATGTGTATGGATCCATGAATGCATCGAGACACATCTTTCACCCAATAAAATGACAGACCTAATCTACAACTTTACCGCTTGCCCTCCAACAAAAGTTAAGCCTAACCTATCTTTTCCTCTTCATGCACTCGCAATGGAGGAGCCAAAAAGGAGAAGCAGACTGATGCACGAAGAGGCGAGCAACGTCAGTCGAACACCATGCCTGCATGGGCGAATGCCAATAAATAAAGCGCTTGTCAGGCTTGATAAAGGTGGAGTTCTGACTACTGGCCGGCCACAGCCAACCCTCAGCCTGCTTCGTCCTCGGCGGACAGAAGCCTTTGTCTCCACACACACATACACACCTCTTCTGCAGAACTCGCGTTCCACAACACATTCCATTAGACATGGAGCACTCTCCTTCTGTCTTCCTCACTATATATGCATGTCAGTGACGTACGACCAAACCTTGCCTCTTAAAATGCTTCTCCATCCTCTCTTTTCCTTTGGGGATTTAATGGAGAGACTATAGGAAGCAAAGGTGGGCAGGCTAGTAAGGGGTAGGGCCCCTCTTCGTTAGCTCTCAATACAAGGAGGGGATACCTTCATGTGCATCACCCCACACCACCTTCCCTCAGCTGACGAGCAGTGACGGAGGCTCTGCCACTCGACAGCAGGGGCTGCTGTGGCTCGTTTCAGATATGACAGCGTACCTGATTCAATCAACGGGGCCATCAGCATCGATTGGATCGCCCGGAATGGCAAAACGCAATGGTTGGAGGGTTCTGGGAAGAGCAGCAGCTCCCACCGACGAGCTTCCAGTTGCCATAGATGCGAGGCACGAGGGGGAAGAAGATTTAATGCAGGGATGGACGCTCGCCCGGAGTTCTACAGCCACCGGTCACCACGAAGCGTGGCTCGTGAACGCACCAGTCCTTCTCAAGCTCGACGAGTTAAGAGAAGCTTCGTATGATACTGCTGCAAAGAAAAGAGAAGCTTCCGCCATTAATATCTTGTAGATATAAATGCAGGTCTGGCTGTGCAACTTGGTCACGCAGAATTAAGAATGGAATTAACTGATGGAATCCAATTAAGGTTGATTTCGATTGTTTCCTCTGGGAGACAACAATATTAATCAACTGAGAATAGTTCTGTAGCCTGACATTTCCTCAGTGTAGTTGTTTGTTTCATGTCTCTCTATACTGTATCTCTGCTGCTGTATTTTTGGTGGGAGTCTCATGGTGAAACTTCAGTTGATCAGGCTTGATCAAGCAGTAACTAGTTTGATAAAAAAATGAGATAAAGAGCCTAAATCCATTAAGATTTGTAACTCCATTTGATAGGACAAACCAATTTATGATGTTAAATTAGCATTAATTGAAAGATTGGAAGAGGTATATAGTCCAACATAGGTGCCATTTATCCATCAGGGAAACAACAATGCCCCCATAGTGCATACACCAGACAAACAACTGTTAAATCCTGTTCTACATCCTGATGCTTAACTCAGATATGATGATGCATGAATTCCACAATTTGAATGCAATATGGGCAGCGAATAGCAAAATGAAGAAACGAGATGAAAACTGAAGGTGCTAATAAAACCAAATGTTAATGGGAGTTCAAAGGAAATACCCTCAAATACGACAGAAGACAGGATCTATGGTCTTCAGCGATCATTCTGCTGCGTTTTGCACTCAACAGAACTTCCAGTGGTTGTTGCAGTTCACGCAAGTAACAAATGTGGTCATCGGTTCATCCGCGCTTCGGGTTTGCATCTGATAGTAAGTAGTCTTTCTCTGTCCACATCGGCCACATTTAAACTGATCGGTTGTGGCTTTAGGAGGCCCTCCCCGCTCACACTCGAACAAGGCCTTCTCTTTGATCTGCTCATTTGAAAGTTTCCTCTTGTCACTGGCCATCTCTTCAGGAGTCATGATGATGAGTTTCTCAGGCTTCACCTCTCCAAGGAGAACTCTTCTTCGAAGATCTGTGTTGTTGCCATCCTTCAAGTTGAACATTATGGACCTGTATTTAAGCTTTTGAGAACCATTGGAACGGCCTAGTTTCTCAAACATCACAGACTCCACCATGACAGCAACTCGGATGGGATCGCATGCATCCACTTCATCCGAGATATTTCTCACTTCATCTCTTTCGTCTTCGTTGGTCTCGCTAGAAACTTTAGAGAAAGCCTCAGCTAGAAGTTCTCGAACTTTGTCTCGCATAGGATCATTACATTTGATCATTGTTGTCAGCCTAGGAGGACCGGCTGATGACTTCTTTGTAGCAGCAGCTTGGTGATCTCCCTTGGTTATCCTCACAGCATTGACAGAATGAACTACAGATTCATTGCCGCCATTCTTCTCAGTCTTGTCTCTTTCTGACTTTGCAATCTCAGCATTCATACCCCGCTCCCTATCTTTCTTAACAAACTTGGAACTTTCTGAAGTTGAAATCACATCCATGGTGACAGGCCCAGCCCTTGAAGTCTTGTCAACCTTGACACCCTCTGGTCTCTCAGATTTAATATTTTTCACCAATTTTTTATTTTCAGAACCTCCATTTTTCTTAGAATTTGAAGTCTCCTGAATAACTACGTTTTTCCAGAATTCTAACAAGGCAGAAGCCTCAACTTGAATCTTTGAATGATGATTTTTTGTGAGATAGCGAAGTCGTTTGCCTACCTGGAAAAAGGAAAGCACGTCTAAGTTCCAACAGAAAAAAAAGGCAAATCAGACAAATTTTGCACGAAAGAACTTTGAAAGGATCACTCAAAAAATAAGAAAAATGTATAAACATAATCCTGTGATGTTGAAACAAAAGTTTGGAATTTTCACAAAAGGAGAAATAAGGTGGCAACAGGATTTATTTAAATGACGAAGCATATAATGAAACTCTTCTATATTCCAAACTTCTGAACTTTGGTTTCAAAAAGCTACATTCAAGATACTAATGGGAGACACGAAGATGTAAAATAGCAAGATATATGCATGCCAATATTTGCGATTGTGATCAAATAAAATTGGTAATTGACTGGTCCAATTCAGATTGCATGATATGTGTGAAAAAACATTTCAATAATCTGAAGATCAAGATGTCCCTATGATACATTCTTAGCGATGCAAATGAAATTAGAGACTCAGTTCAAACTTCCATAAAAAATTTCTGAAACTCAAAGCATCTGACAGAACATCATGAAGTTGTAGCATATCCATGAATCAAAGTGATAAATTATGTGATACCAGAATGGAAATGGCAAGTGAAAATCTACTTCCACTGGAAAACTAATTTTTCTTTCAACATTCGAGTTCCAGAGACATCACTGTTAACCAGAAAGTACCCAGAATATTGCCCCAAAATAAGTAGTTATTAGCAAATCAGATTTTTTAAAATATTCCACAGAGTGATCTTTGCACAAAGAGTGATATTATGTGTAGTTGTGTACTATAAATAAGACAATTTTCTTCTCCCTTTCAGGATTCTATGCTATGGTGCATGAAGCTATAAAGATAAATAAGATGCCCTTTTTACCAATGGTTCCATAATCCATGAGTGGTGGTGTTAGGCCTTTATCCTTATGGCGTTCATTTGTAAGTCATAGTGAGTATGGTATTTATCCTTTTATTTTCTTTTATCTAGATCATTTAATATCTTCTTTCTTTATCTTCCACAAATATCAAATCTTGAAAGAAAAGGAAAAAATGTTTTCTTTTCCCAAGAGCCACCTTCATAAAATTGTCCTAGATTAGGCAGTTAATGATTGGTTGTTATAGCACAAAGGCACTGTAAGTTCTACTAACAAAGCCAGAGATCAACCCAAGAATCCAATTACAATTTGATGATATCAACATTCTAAATATTGGTACCAGGAACTATAGTGGATTTCATACCCATATCACAATTTATAATTGGAATTAAGCAAAAAAGATGATGTTAAAATGAATAATGAAAGAAAACCCAAAAGGGATTGAAGATATAGAAAAAAGGAAGAAAATACCATCCAATATGGATGGTTAAATATTACATTTTACAGAACTTTTTTTTTTATATTTCAAATAGTAGAGGGCTAAAATATGCGAAAACAACTGTACTTAGTCTCAGTTCTCCATCTCCTAGTCCATGTTGTGCTCTCTGTCTCTCCCACTCTATTTTTCCATCTCTTTCTCTTGTACCTTGAAATGAGCAATAACATGATGATAAATGGCACCCAATATGGTGGCCAAAGACAGCGGATGTGCGACCAACATTTGATGTTAGGTTGATGTTTTGTTAACTACAAGTGGAACCGCATCCCACAAGAAAGCTTATCTAGTTTATGTGTTACTTCCTGAAGGAAAAACTACCTACATGCCAACCAGAAAACAAACAATTAGCATCTATGCAACTTTAAAATCCCTACCACAAATTGGTTCTTATATGTTGCATTGTCAAATGTCCACTTCTCATTGAACTTGTTATATAATATATTCGTTAAATAGGAACTAACTGGAAAGATATTGTGAATCAATTTGGCATGAATGAAAGTCTTGTTCCACGTGGATGCGACAATTGTTCAACTGCTGCCATTATACAGGAACATTTTTATCCTTTTCTTTTCTTGTTGTTGCTATCTTCTACTTATACTTGTTTCTTAGACCATAAATTTCTTATATTTTTTGACACACTTATAGTTCATGTGCTCGTTGGTAATTGGTTCTTATATGTTGCATTGTCAAATGTCCACTTCTCATTGAACTTGTTATATAATATATTCGTTAAATAGGAACTAACTGGAAAGATATTGTGAATCAATTTGGCATGAATGAAAGTCTTGTTCCACGTGGATGCGACAATTGTTCAACTGCTGCCATTATACAGGAACATTTTTATCCTTTTCTTTTCTTGTTGTTGCTATCTTCTACTTATACTTGTTTCTTAGACCATAAATTTCTTATATTTTTTGACACACTTATAGTTCATGTGCTCGTTGGTAATTTAGTTTTAGTTATAAGCTAACTTTGTATATTCTACTCAGTGCCTAAAAGACATAATGGTTCCCAGACAAGCAATGAATCAGAAAACACATACCAAAAGAAGATTAATATAATAAGGCAAGAGATTGCAGCAATAGAAGAATACAATTCAGTAAATTAATAACTTTTTTTTCCACCATAAATGATGGCCAAAAACCAAGCAGTTTGCATCATCTGCAACAAAAGAAAATAAAAGAAAAGAAGAGAAGACTAGTCCTTTTTGTGAAATAATTTCATCAAGCATCGCAATACAACTCTGACCAAACAACGGCAATGGCTAACATCAGCATCAAAAACATGAGAAAGATATCAATTTTCCTCGACTAAAAACAAGATCACACCATACTGATAATCCAAAGAGCCAACATAAATAAAATCTTTCAAAGAAGCGTAAAAGTAAGATGAAGAAACATGATAAGAATACATCACCTGGGTTTCCACCAGATCCTGCGTCGTGACGGGCAGACTCCTCAACCGCTTCAGCGCGTCCAGGCACCGATCCACCTCGGGCGACCCGCCTCCGGCCTCCGCCGCCACGTCGGCGGCCTTCTTCGCGGCCTCAAAGGTCTCGAGCATCTCTTTGTCCATGGATTTTTCCCCCACGCCCAAAAAAATTCAAACAACGAAGGGAGGAAACGACCTACCAAAGGACGGTTACTTTGGTAAAGATAAGCCGAAGGATGGGGAGATCGGCAGATCGGGATGGCAATCCCTCGAAATCGCTCCGCCTTGGCGAGTTCGCTCGCAGGTGGGAAAGATTTGGGGGTTGAACGAAAGCGAAAGCGAGCGCACGCTCATTTGGAAGCCGATAAAGAGATCGCGGCGTATACCTTTCGGAATTGGGGTATACAACGGACGGATTACGTGATGACACGTGTATCCCCTGCATCTCGTGATGAACTTTTGTGGAAGATGATAGCGTGATACGAAACGGTAGGAGCTTTCCTACCGAGCGTCAGTCACCTGCAACAAGTACCAGCATCACGATTGGACGAAAGATGTGGAAACAGCGGGTCCCGCTCCAGGTCTTTGCTGCACCAATCAAAACGCAGGTAATCGGTTACGTAGTCCTCAAACAGTTCACGAGTAGATAATATATAGTTATATTAACTTTATCCCAAAAATTTTGAAGATATTTATGCACTAAATTGGTAAGAATTTTGACTGCTTCGATCTTTTTATGGTAAGTAATTTACTTGCAAACATTTGTGCATACAAAAAAAAAATCATATGTCGTTTTGGGTTGACGATTGATTATATTATTATTATTATTATTATTATTATTATTATTATTATTATTATTATTATTATTATTATTATGGGGTACCCAATAAGATCTCTTTAATATTTTAGTTAGTTCCTAAATGAATAGTAAGATTTCGAGTAAATATTTTAATATCTAATATTCAATAATAATAAAATATAAAATATTTGATTGATTATTAGAGAAAAATAAATAGTATCATGGCAAGACTAGTAGTAAAAGACGAATATTTTAGGAGAAGATCCTCTCAACAAAGGTATTTAAATTCAACTTTAATATACAACATATTCGATATTTTAGTTTGTAAATTTACTCGTAATATATAGTGATTTGGTATTTTTGGAAAATGAATGCAAAATTGTAAAAAAATTCTATGTTAAAGAAAGAAACACCGAGAATTAATATTATGCTATTGTATAAATAATTCATATATTTTTAGTTTTGATGGAAAAAGTGTTAGAAAATATTAGTGTTTATAGGGTTTCTCTTTAGTAATTATGGAAAGATAAAGACAATTCTTTGTTGTATTTAATTCTCGTAATTATGGATTAAAATTAAAATTGACATCACGACGACGAGTGGAGTAAAGATTAGAAGCTCAGAAAACACACTCGATATATAAGTTAACAATGCAACGTGCCATGGTTGGTGCCGGCGATAAGACACGAGTTGTCGACGTAGAGGGCTCGTACCGACACTCGTTCCTGAAGCGACGGTCAAGGCGATGACAACAAAGCACGAGATAACGATGGGGTCATCCAATAATCCATTTTGTACTGTGCCGACACAGACCCTGACGTCACGACCTCGTGCCGTCATTCCTGTCCCAAGTCGTGACCTCAGCAGTCCTTGGCGTTCATGAGCTCATCGTTCTGGAATGGAATCAATGCGAGTAAGTATCGTTGGCGACATTAAACGCAAAGAAATGCTAAATGGAAACAGAAGGAGGAGAGGAGCTTTGATGTTAGTTTCCATGCACTAAGAATAAATCCCACCCACTGTGGATTTTGTAGGTCATCGGTCAATCCTACGAAGGATCTCACATCAGTGTTTGGTGAGATCACCACATCAGAGAGGAGTAGTACATCGGCATTGAAGTCGTAGGTGATAGAAAGGCCGACGAGACTGTTTGCCGTCGATAAGAGCATAATTAAGAGGCATTTGAATCCTCTTTTGTCTGCCTGTTTAGTGTGTTAAGCTTTGGTGACGGCAAGAGGAACGAGAACAGTGTGGTCAAAAGCAGTCACGAGCTTAGGTGAGCATTAAAGCAGGTGGTTGTCTAATGGTAACATCTTAGATGCTTCTAAATTTTCCAACGCTTAATCTAAAAAAGAAAAAGAAAAAAAATGTGGGGGAGGCGAAGTTGATAGATGATAAAAGCCTTTTGTTTTATTTCATCTTCTTTAAGATTTTTTTAAGACTGATGACGATGGATCAGTTTTTGTGATTGTTCCAGAAGAAATGAAACAAAAGATAGGGTAGAACTAGGATATTTATTGGATCGAACTGTCTTACGATGTTCTGAACTCAAGTCATGTACCATTCCTAACCGTTAATAAATAGAGTCCGATAAGCATAGTTAGAACTATATGCATATGGATTCTGTCACATTCTTCTACCCTTTCCTGGGAGTCGATGACTACACTTATTTTTTAATACAAATAGCTATAAGTTTTGACTTTTTACTGATCGATTGCGTAAGGCCCGCGATAGCAATGGAATCGGGGAATCCAATACCTCTTGATCGTGAATATCTGAATAAAACGAATCGACCTACGATTTCTTATAATTTTCTATAACTGCTTGAGCATGCTGCATGATTCATCTTTTTCTTGTCTATTTGTTTAGGAAAATAAACTATTTTTTTTTATTTTTCTCGAGAAGCATCCTTGATTTTTAGAATTTCTAAATAATATATTTTTCTTAATACTTAGATTTTTTTTTATTAGTTTATTGGTGAATCGGTTCCATTAACATGTTTTTATACTATATTATTATATTTACAGTGATACTAGAAAAACACTAAAACGTAATATAAAAATATGATGTTTGTAATATTTTTTTAGTATAAAAATATTATAACACAATTTTTTATTTTCAAAAATATTATAAGAAATATATATTATGTTATAGTGTTTTTCTAGTATTATCAAAGACATATTATATAGTGTAAAAATATTATAGCTGGTTCACAATATGGATCAGTCCACAAGGAAAAAAAATGAGAAATAGATTAAAAAATACATAGGTGATTGATAATATTTAAGATATTAAAAAAAATACTGTATGAAAAATTTAGAAATCGAAGGTAATTTTCCAAAAATAAAAAAAAAAAAGATTAGCTTTTCTTTATTGGATTCGCCTTTATCTGTTATGTTGTAGAGAAGAGTTTTGGACACAGCCTCTCTCTCTCTCTCTCTCTCTCTCTCTCTCTCTCTCTCTCCATCTTCAATACTAGTGGGTGGCATTAAATAGCAGATATGAAGTCTCAACACATAGTGGCTTTCTCGGAGACTCTTCATCTCATGATCCCCTTCATGTTTATGTATGCAGCACATGATGGCCATGTTTATGTCCTTATCCGTCTCCTGCAACTTCGTCGCAGACGCATCTGATGGGCAAGTTCAGATAGAGAAGCGTCGTCATTCTCAGAGATGACTGCACCTTCTTACTCTCTGGAACCCCAAATCACTGTGTACTTGTGAGAAGCAACCAACCATTGCTTTCTTGAGCTGCTTCTAATCTTCCATCAACGGAGAACAGGGAGTGGAAATGACGCAGCAGGTGGGTCATTAATGGCCACCAACTCATGCACCTCTTGGATGCTTGCATATAAAGAGACAATTGCTCTCTCACTGCTTGGCCGCCAAGCTTGTTCGCCAGGGATGGGGCGGCACGCGGAGCTCGATTCCAACTCGGAACACTGTGACAACCGGCTGGCCATCGACAAGATCAACCAAGCGCACGAGCTGGCGAGGCAGCTGCGGGCTGTTCTTCTGTCGTCGTCGCTGCCGGCGGGAAGCTCGGCGGAGCTGGCGCGGGAGATTCTCGACAAGCTAATGAAGTGCTCCGCCTCGGCTCTCTCCAGGCTGCAGTCCTGTTGCTGTCGAACTTGCCATGGCGTCGGCCAAAGAAGCAGAGAGTACTCTTCGGAGAAGAGAGGCAGATGCACGCCTCTCGGACACAAGAGAAGGTAGACTACCATACCTAACACGATCACGAATGAGCTTCTCCTCTGATTCCAACTTTCCTGCAGGAAGACACACAACACATGGTGCACAGTGACATCTGTTCCATACGATGATGGACATAGCTGGAGAAAGTACGGGCAGAAGGATATAAACAGTGCCAAATACCCAAGGTAGCCCATGGCCATCGCACCTAAACGTGTCTCGGATTTCCCACTGCTCATCTTGTGAATGGATCTTGTCATGTTGTCAACAGGAGCTACTACCGGTGCATTCACCGAAAAGAGCAGGGATGCCCTGCGACCAAGACAGTGCAACAGGAGGACGGCGATGCATACCCACCACAGTTCATCGTGGCGTACAGCATGCAGCACACATGCAGATCCATGGGTGCGAGCATTGCGTTCGCGATGGAGTCTGCTCCAAAGGAGGAAGCTTCCTTCGAGGGCTCACGATCCAGCCGACATCTTCTTCCTCCTCCTCCGTCCACCGCCACCGCTGCCAACCAGAGCCAAACCAGTAGCCCCTCCTCGGTTGGCGATCGAGGTGACACAACCCGTTTGTCCATCTCGGAACTATCATGGCAGGAGATCATGAACACATCACCGCCTGCAGATACTTGGAGCATGGACAGTAATTGGGAGACAGTGATGGGCTGCTTTGAGTTCAGTGAGGCATGATCGAGCTTGTTGGGTAGCAGCAGCACATGAACAATGTCAGGAGTGCAGTGTGGGAGTGCTATGTGACCAAGTCCTATTTCTTGATCCTTTGTTGGTTCGTCCCTTCTAATCAGGGGAAAAACTATGTAGATTATGAGGGAATTAAAGAGCTTCTTTTTCTTCCTTTTGATGAGCAAGAAATTTACTCCATCTTGTGCTGAGTACTGCAGCTGCTGTTGGCGAAATGGTTTACAGTAACTTTTAATGCTTCCTTATTGTCCTTCAATGCTGTGGAAAAGAAAGCTGATAAGGACATTTAGTCGTATGTTATCGTAGGAGAATCAAAAAAATTATAAGTTCGTGGAATCAATTTATTCTTAAAAATATCTCATATGTATAATTTCTCGCGAGTTTACGGATTGACATCAATGAGTTTAGTCGTCTAGGTTAGTATTGACTTATCACTTAGAGATTATGTTGAGACTCACTTATAGTACTAATGAGTTTAGTCTATTAATAACTTTCATAACTATGATATATAAGACTCTTAGGAGCCTTGGATGACTTACTTTTTGATTGGTAGATTAGCATAGCTTTGAATGGTCATCCTTGATTTCACAAAATTATATTAAAAAATTACTGTCAGAAAATAAACTTAATCAATCATTTTTATTGTAATGGAACATATTAAGTCGTCTAGGTTAGTATAATTATAACATAATTGTGTAACATGTAAATGGAGATATTTTTGGAAAAGAGATAAAAGTTGAAAAATAGTGTATAGTGTTAAAATGCATTGTGCAAGGATTTTCTATCGAAGATTTTTTTTTATTTCTTCCCACCTAACCTACTATCATTAGATACACAACTATCAACTTGAACTCTGGCTAAGATGTAGAAGACTTTTCTAAAATCCTCTAAGGTGGAAAGTTAGAACTAAGAAACCAGAATAAGCATCCTAGAAATATTAACTTTGATCCTTCGAACGAGGAATAAAATTTTCTTATTGAATTGATGACACATTCGGGTCCCGACCATTAAAGGAGGAGGATGAGCAAAAAATCATTCAAATCTTATGAGAGAAAGTTTGAAGTTCTCTGAATATGTCGAATCAAAATGTCTCGAATGTCTCGAATGTTTTGAATCATCCAATGCATGAAGCTGAGTTAAGTCCGCTATTTATAGGGCTTGAATGATCCTTGGAGTACCATCATTAATCTATTCATTTATCGAACGGCCCACCTTAACAAATGAGGTGGCAACATCTAGTTGGGCGAGAATGATCCAAAGCTAGGGCTGCTATTATTTTGGATCTTTGATGGTTTGGTGGATCATCCCTTGTAATACTATAATTTGCTATATATGGAGGATGCTAGGTCATCATTTGTGATATATCAAGAATTGTACCCAATCGGTAACTCATGAAATGGCATGGAAATTGAGGTAATAATAATGCCTCAAACATGTAGATAAATATGTAAGTAGATTCACCATGTGGCGTAACTCCATTGATACTAAAAGAGTCCCAGAATCGATCGACATCTCAAATCTAACGACGTAGTCATATCGATCAAAAAAAATTTTTTTGATGATATTATAGTCAAAATAGTCAAAGCACTCTTTTGATGATAATACGATTGAAATAGCTCAAAGTATTCTTTTTGACGATATCATAACTGAAGCAACCCAAATGACTCTTTTGGATGACAATATGATCGAACGATCCAAAATCTTTTTTCTCTTAATTATGTATGTGACTGATCAAAAGCATATTTTTCAATGATAATGTGATTAATCAGCCAAAGCAACACTTTCAATTAGCCCAAAGCCTTTTTTTGATACTAAGTTAAATCATACTTGTCATGGTTGACAATTAAACATAATTTTTGTTATGTCCCGATTTCACTACAAAGAGGCACAATGTTGGACAAATGATAAGGGAATAATGATATAAGAAGGATTGTTGACATATCAATACTACATGAGTAACACCTTAGTGCCACAAGGTTGATACATAAGTATCACATAGCTGATATTTCAAAATCATGAGGTCAACACCTCAACACCACATAGTTGTTACCTCACTATCATGTGGTCAATACGATTTTTCCATTTAGATATTATAACTGTACTTATGACCATGTAATATCCTTTAGATTTGGCACAAATATAATTACACATAATGCTGGAGGATGCACGTAATACCGTCGACTTTAAACCATGATATCGAATACATATAATGCATTCTATGAGCATTTGATTTATTCTGACTCTTAAAGATTCGATATTTAGTCGATATCAATAAATCAAAAACTAACTTAAGCTTTGATAAGATTTAACAACATGCCTCTAATGTAGTTTTATAAGGTTGGTGTATTATGAATTAGACTGGCTTAAAATTTCTTAACACCATACTTAGATGAATGCAAAGAATAATTTTGATATACCTTGAATCAACATAAAAGCTATTGCTTTAGTTCTTCCTATAGTCTCAAAACTCTACGAGTTTGAAAAGAATTCATTAATTTGATTTGAATCATACATCTGATATGTTATTAGATACATCTGCGTGTTACTATGCATTTGGTGTGATTGATGACACCCATTAAATCATCTATCCTTAATCAGTACTTAGTTGCATTTCCTATCTTGATATATTCCAAACAAGACATAATTTAATTATTCTTAGTAAAAATTTAACAAAAACAAAAATAAAAATTACCCTCGATATCCCCCATATATATCTTTAAAAATTCTTCCTTTCTTGTTGATTGTGGAAGAATTCGACCGCGATCGTAACGACACTTTATCTAGAGTATGTGGAATGATTTTCTTGTGATTTATTTAAATTTTATAAAAAAAATTATCAATTATAAATTATTATTTCTCGATTATAATATGACTATATTTCATAATGTTTCATGTTAGTTGGTTCCTTCTAATTAGGGGAAAAACTATGTAGATTATGAGGGAACTAAAGAGCTTGTTTTCCTACCTTTTGATGAGCAACAAATTAGCTCCATCTGTGGTTGGTGAAATGGTTTGCAGTAACTTTTGATGCTTCCTTACTGTCCTTCAATGCTGTGGAAAAGAAAGCTGCAGTTATAGTACTAATGGGTTTAATCTTTTCCTGGCTTTCTTAACTTTTGGTGGGGCTTTAAGCTAATTATTTAAAGATCACAGTTCAAAGAAAAAAAATTACCCATAGGGAGGATTTGATTGCTAATAATTGATTATTATAACCGACATAATCATTTTATACTTAAAGTGATGCAGTAAACATTGAGAATATCAAAATCCGATTAGATTTCGACATACATATAAAAGATCGAGTTCGGAGGAGATTCTTAAGATATTTTTTTAATGCTTTAATTAGTTCCAAGATAAAAATTAAAATTTTGAGTAAATAATAATTGACTACGATTGTTACGGTTTCGTTTGACTCAAGAAAATATTTTACATGTTCCTAATTTTATTTTTGATTGATATTCATACAGATTGTGTTACTATGTATGGAGTTTTTATTATGTTTGATTTTTTATTATTATAGATTAATTATAAATTAAACTCCACTTTTGTTGGATATATAGGAGGATTCATAAAATAATAGATTAGGACACATAAAATGAAGAAAAAAAAGTTATAGTCACCTTTGAATGCTCCTCCTAAAGTTGTAGTCACAAATTTCCAACTAATGTTGGAAAATGAACTTAATGGATCATTTTTATTGCACTGCAATGTGTTAAGTTGTCTAGCTAAGTATAATCATGACCTAATTAAATAGTGTATAGATGGAGATAGTTTTAGAAAGAAGACAAGCTTGGAAAATTGTGCATAGTGCTAAAATGCATTGTGTGAGGATTTGTTTTCAGATATATATATTTTTTTATTTTCTCTCACATAGTCCCATTCTTATCAATTAGGTAAGGATTATTTTTTTCTCTTATCTTATCAATTAGTCAAATTATGTAATGTAATTTCTAGAGAAGAATTTTGTCCCTTTGGTTCTTTCTATGGTAAATTGCCTATCCTTATTAGGATTTTTAATCTTGTTGCTTTCCTATCTTAATATTCCAAAAAATATATAGTATAATTATTCTTAGTCAAAATTATATATAAATTAAAATTAAAATTGTATATCCTTTTAAGAGCCCTTCGCATCCCCTTATATATACCAATAAAATTCTTTTATTTTTTCATCTTTCTTGGCCGTAGAAAAATCCGATTATGGAGAAAGATTGACGACGATCTTTGACTTCGAGTAAGGGATTATTTTAATATTTAAATTTGTAATATTTTATAAAATCATTGAGAATTTTTCATCAAATATAAATTATCTCTTGATTATAGTATAATATGACTATATATTTTTTCATTAATATTTCATATTTCATGAGATCGGACTAATTTTGACCTCTGGTCGCCGTAGGAACATCTAATTTTGACTCCGAGTCAACTCTGGTTCCACCAACTCCACCTCTACTCGCTTTCTCTGCCTGGCGGACAAGGAAGGAGACAGCAATGGAGGTGGGGGACGATTCGAGCACCCTGCGCGACGACGCCCTGGCGCATCCCTTATTGGAGGTGATCTTCATGTTGCCGGAATGTGACCTCATTTTCCACCCCAGCTTCAGCAACCTGCTGGTGCCGCAGCGTTGGCTGCGGGAGGTGGAACACATGCTCGACTACGTCCGACGCCACGAGTCCTTCGACTTCGGCATCTTCCACGACGGCATCTTCTTCCTCACGTACGAGGCCGACCGAGAGTTTTCTAGGTGCAGTCGAGTGACGATCGAGGTAAATATCGACCAAGACGACGGCCCTCCGAGCACTCACTCCGATGGAAGAGAAGTGATGGTGATGATACAGCGGGTCTCGGACGCCAGCGAGGCGACAGCGGATCCGAGCCATCAACGGGGTTTCGGTGCAGTGCCGGCGTCCACGGCATCGATCAAGAGCCTGAAAACCCTAACCGTGGGAGTAGCAGACGGCGTCACGGCAGGAAGGGAGTGCAGTGTTTGCCTAGAAAACATGGGATGCGGGGAGAAAGTCTGCCGGATGCCCTGCTCGCATGTCTTCCACGCGACCTGTCTCCGTCAGTGGCTTCAGCTCAGCCGTCTCTGCCCTCTCTGCCGATTCTCGTTGACTGCCGACGACGGCGATTGAAAGTAGACAGATTTCACTGTACAGAAGTCGTTTGTAGTAATACTTTTGTGCACAGAAGCCATCGAACGATTGATGATCCTCATTTCCTTGTTTCCTTCCAAATCATTCTGTACATATATCCATCGACAACCCCATTTACTCATTGATCTGTGAATGAATCCCAAAGGTAAATAATAGCACATACTGAGAAGGAAAACAAATTACTGGACTGCTGCTTCAGTAGGCTTTATATATGAATCTTCATCACACAAGAACACGGGAAACAGAGCAAACATTTTAATCTCTAACTGCAGAGCGAAGCATCAAAAACAGGTCAAGAAGGTCGGCTTAGCTAAAAGCCGGATTGCAGCAGACTTTTCTGACAGAAAACGATAGACGGAAGGCTCTACTCGTGATTCAGAGTTGGCAATGGGAACCAGTTGACTTGGAAGCTTTGACTAGTCCTCCTTCAGTTCACTAGATCTTCCTGCTTCATCATCGTTGCGCAAACACTGTTTTCTGTGTGAGGTTTTCTTGTTCCTTACTTTTGGACTCTCACACGAAACCACAACAAAAACGACACACTGCGCTAACCAAACAACCACTGCAAATAATTTCTTATTCTCATGCTGCAATCAGCTACCTGTAGATCCCAAAGAAATCCACCCACCTGGCCGGCAATGGTGGCGTATGACTGCAACCAAGTCAACCAACGGGATGGCTGACCACTGTAAACCTTTGACTACCAATTGGAAGTATAGTGGTGTAGACTTTGATGCGGTCACCAAATACTAGTCTTCTCTCTTTGCCTCTGGAGTCAATCGAAGACCAGATAGAAAGCAACCAAAAAGCATGAAATAGAGAGGCATTCAATAGAACAATTTAGAATACATTCTCGATGACTACAAATTAATATTTAATGTAAAGAAAATATAAGAATGATTTTGGAGCGAAGATTATTTTTGTTCCGCTTTAAATGCACGTATCTTCTAAGAAATAAATGACTATTAATCATGACTAAATGTGATTAATTATATGTAATTTTAGAGTCCGAATGGCAAATATGTTATTTTTAACATTTAACGAGGATTTACTTGTAAAAGACCTTTTTTTTATAATATTCATGCAGTTTCGGATTCAGGTTCGATAGTTCCACTATCGGATCGGACTTGAAAATCATCGTGACCCGAATCCGACACTCGATTTTGACCTTTAGAAAGACCCATTATTGCGGGTCGCCTTTTCTTCGGCCCGTTTACTATCTCCTTGGAATGATGCGTTCCTCTCGGTTGTCGATAAAGTAAACGAAAGAGACTGTGTCGAGTCTTCTGTTCTCATTTCCTGGTAGATCGGAGACTTGGGATCGATATCGAACCCTTCCGGGGCGGTTGATTCCAAGAACTCGTGTGGTAAGAAGTGTTTCCCCCTGTTTTTCTTCGCCAAATCAAAGAAACCGCGTTCCGACCTCGAGAAAGATCCGATTTTTAGCATCCTCAGCGAACTATTAGGGTTCGTGGTTTGTTAGGTTGATGCGCTGTTTGCCCTCAATTGCTTCTGATGTCGGCCAGAATGGAGGATGATCCGGCCCTCACTGCCGTCAAGAATTCGATTCGGGCCCTCGGAAGGGGTTTCGATGCGAACTGTGACACTAGGCTGCTCTACTGCAAGGGAGCCGCCGGGTCGCGGGTGGTCGAGGTCGACGAGCAGCACGCGAGGGATCTGCTGATCGGAGATGGACTTGTTGTGCCTAATGTCTCGAGGGACGTCAAGTGCACTCTTGAGAGCCCTCGACGAGAGAGTGTTGGTGCTTGTGGATTCTATGAGGTCAGCTGATATCTGTTGTTCTTGTATGCTTTCTGCTGATTAAATGCTTGTCACTTTATATAGTTGCTTTTTAGTTTTGCTTCGACATAGGAAGGGTGAAGGCACCTGTAAAATAGATGTTAACATTGCAGAGTCTTCTTGATAAGCTTTTAGATAAGAAATTGAACATTTTGACGTGATCTTTTATTTGTTTCGTATATTTAGCAATATCTGCTTGTTTCTTTGTTCAGTAATGCGATCACAAGCAATTGCTGATTATAATCTTGGAGTCCAACACTGCTGTGGGTGGGTTTACCATGTATTCTTGAAGGGGGAAACACCATTGTCAACCTGTGAGACTGAATCATGTAAGGTAATATGGTATCATCTGGGTCCTACCGATAGGTGGTAGCACCAACATGGTTGTAACAATTTATGAGGCAACCTAGTCCATGAGAGCTCGGTTTTCTGAACCCAATGGTCTGACCATGCCAAACAGCTAGATAGATGGAGGATGGAAATCTCAAGCTTTAGGTTTAAGGCCTCTCATGTGAAGCTGATGACAAACCTACTCTTGAAGCCATTAGCTCCATAATTTAATCATCCTATTCAACCATGGCTTACTAACTCAAATCAACAACCGCCTCTATAAGCAGTTTCCAGGCCCTAATCAGCAGGTTTCAGTGAGGGTTGATCCGTTATCAGGAGGTTTGATTCTCAGGGATCTTATACCAACAACTTACTATCATGGGAGGCTTTGAATAACAAGAAGTTTAACTATGTGTTACTCTGGGTAATGAGGCAATAGTCGATATCGTTTTGTAATAGCTTGAAGAACAAATTAGAGTGGACTATTGTTCTATTTACAGGAGGCTTTATCAAAAGTGGGTGGATCACCTTAATGAGTATCCTAGAGCACTCAAAATTCCAGAATTTACTTTTTCTGGTTAATCTGAACACTCAATCACTGAACACATTGGTTAGTTCATGGCTCAAGCTGCAAGTCAGCAAACAGTGATTCTCTTGAACAATTATGACCATTCTTCTGTTTGAGTTGTCTTTGTTGTTCTGCTATATATGACAAAGTGTTCTTACCATCCTAGTATATATAAATGATTTGCTGATTGAATTGAAATAGGAATGTTGATTGTTATTGGCCGTTAACATTTTCCTTTCTTATTTTTGGCAATCTACTGCAGATGGCAGAGCATTTTAACACAAAAGCTCTTCTATCAGGAAATATTCCATTGGGAAAATTTAATTCTGCTTTCAGCTTTAGTGGATCAAAGAAAATTGATGCTGCTGCTACAAAAAGCCTTGCAATGGATGGGAAGTATATTCCTTTGTGTAAGGTTCAGCTGACAAAACACCCTTCGTTATTACGGGACAATGTAAGAGCTGCTGTGCCACGTTCATGGGAACCATTGTCCTTAGCAAGGTGGTAATGCAGAATCTTTAGTAAGAAAAGTTCCAAATCAAACATTTCTTTCTTAACTTTTAATTGATTGACAGATTTATTGAGAATTATGGTACTCACGTTATCACGTCAATTACTGTTGGTGGTAAGGATGTGATTTATGTGAAGCAGCACATCTCATCGACGTTATCGATCACAGAAATCAAGAATTACATCCAGGATGCGGGAGATCAGAGATTCTCTGAAGTTGAAACCCGTACAAGTTCAGGTCCAATGAGAATGAAGGGAAAGGCTAGTATTTTTCTTTTTCATTAAAGTTTCTATGATCATTAAAAAGTATCTTGCTGTTGCAAATCTGATAAATCATTTCTTACTTGATCCTATTCCAGGCTGTGGATCCTTTTATATTTAACAGTCAAGGGATATACCCGCAACCGCTTAGTGCTCCGTATCTCAGTGCAAAAGAGGTAAGTCCTATTCTCTTTCATTGTCACGTCTAATTGTAGTGCCAACCAAAATTGTCTTTTTGCATTTATGGTTGCTGTTACTGTTTTGAATGTTAATCATGGTGCTTAGGCAGTGTATATATTTTTTCTGTTTCGTGGTACTTTAATTGATGTTCCTTTTGCTCTCAACATATAACCAGCATGGCATACATATTTCAGGATGTTTGCCTATGTTTTGTGCCTGCATTTCTATTGTCATGGTATAGAATCGTTTAGTATGCCACATACTGATCTATTTAGCCACACAAACTGCAAGGATTCTTGAAAGATTTTTATTGACAAGATGAAATTTCTCTTGTCCAATTATAAATCACTTGGTTGAAACTTCAAAAACGCAAGAGGTCCAGTTCTTTATTTTCTTCTCCTGGCTTTCAAAATTTTAATTATTGGCCTTATCAGTAAGTTATAAACATGCATCATAATGTTTCGACTCCATAATTTACATGAAGATGAGCTTAGATTATATAAAAACACTTTCTTTCATCTTCTATGCATGCAGACTAGCGATGGTGGTTTGAAATACCAAATGGCACTACTAATGCACTTACTGATGCAGGATGTAACTGTCATTTTTAGGAGGAGGGGAGGGGATGACCTAGTACAGAACCATGTTGACTGGGCCAGAACTGTTCCTTCGGCACCTGATGTCATTGAAATGACCTTCTTTCCCATTACTTCTCTTCTAGAAAGTATTCCTGGGAAGGACCACCTTGTTCGTGCCATTAACCTTTATCTGGAATGTATGGAGCTACTTCACATGTTCTCTTGGAATCTTTCTCTGGATAATCCCCATGTTTGATTTCTCATATCAATTTCTCACAGATAAGCCTCCAATTGAGGAGCTACGGTATTTCCTTGAGTTCCAAATCCCAAGGATCTGGGCCCCAGTTCGAGAAGAATTTCCAGGACATCAAAGAAAAGAGCCAGTCTGCCCTTTTTTGCAGTTTAGCATAATGGGACAGAAGTTATATGTGAGCCAAGAACAGGTATGCCTTACATGATATACATTATGCACACAATTGGGACATCAGGAACCAGGATCTACACTTTGGTGGATGTAAATGGAATCTTAAGCTGCCTTGATACTTAGTATCAACTGGTGACAGGAAAATGCTCTGCGTGAGAGTAAAATATAAAAGTGTGATTTCCAACTTGAATAATGTATTTCTGAGGTTGCGAAAAGCTTAATCATATCAAAGTTAAATAACAGGTGAATTATAGACGATGTGAAATGTCAAATAAAAGGTGGACTTTTTTGCCCATTTATTATTTAAGTGGGCAAGTCTTGTGCAAAGGTTTCCAGTTTTTTGTTTTACTTGTCTGATTTTTTTTTTTTACTCGGTGAATTATAATTGGTCTCTTACACATTAACAATTATGATAGTCCACCAAACATCTCGTAACAGTTTCCAAGCTGTTGTGCCAATTATTTTTCAGAATCAGTATATGAGAAGGATTTATAGCCATATTTTTGCTATATAAATTTGCTGAATGTTGATAGAGTTGGTTGCAAAACTCCTACACCATAATATAGAAATTTGATTCATGAAGTTTGCTCACATTTATGGATTACCCTTTCAATTTTCCGGCCGTGCTAAGATGATTTGGAAATTTAATGGTGTAAAGAACCAGAGCACTGTGTTATTAAATTTCTCCCCATATCAGCCCTGCCTTTAATTGATCTTTCTTTCTCGTTACATTGATTGAATATCCATGCAGGTATCAGTGAGCCGGAAGCCTGTCACCGGCCTAAGTTTATGCTTAGAAGGTGCGAAGCAGAACCGATTATGCATTCGGGTGCAGCATCTGGCCACCCTTCCAAAGATCCTCCAGCCATACTGGGACACACATGTCGCAATCGGCGCGCCCAATTGGAAGGGACCGGAGGAGCAAGACAGCCGATGGTTTGAGCCTGTAAAGTGGAAGAACTTCTCCCATGTTACCACAGCTCCTATAGAGAACCACGAGAATTTCATTAGTGATCTCTCCGGTGTCTTTGTAGTCACTGGAGCTCAGCTTGGAGTTTGGGACTTTGGATCGAAGAACGTCTTGTACATGAAACTTCTATATTCCAAAGTGCCCGGGTGTACGATAAGGAGATCCTTGTGGGACCACAGCCCTGATGGCCTAGTCGGCAAATTGAAGAGGTTGCCGAGTGGACTATCGACGAGCTCCGACGAGTCGAGCTCGGATTCAGATGTGGGGAGGCTGATGAAGTTTGTGGATTTGTCCGAGATGAAAAAGGGCTCAGATGATATACCAGGGCATTGGTTGGTGACCGGAGGGAAGCTCGGAATCTTGAAAGGGAAGATTGTTTTGAGATTAAAGTATTCTTTGTTGAACTACTAGAACCTGTTATGTTGGTTACCATCCTAATTTTTCCTCATTGCATGTAAAATATAGCATATTTCACGAACTGGATTCCAGTAATGATATGGCTTTTTCTTATGCTCATTCCCACTGCCCGATCTTCAAGCCGATCGACAAAACACAGTGATACTTCTTATTTTTGTACAATTTACTACATTTAAATAATCATGTGATTCTTTAAGGATATGCGATTTACATATATATATATATATATATATATATTTATAATGTAATGTAATGATTTATTCATGTGATTGTTTATGCATCTGACAACAAATAACTTGATCATGAACAAGAGTGCAAGTCCACCGAGTTCCTCTCAGCAAAACAGTCCTTCTGAGGTTGGAGCCATGCCACTACAGGTGCATCGACCACACATCTCAGCATCAAAATCTGAAGAGATTGGTTTGATCTGACTGCAAAGCAGAATAAAGCTTCTACTCTCTGCAATAATAGCAAGAGCAATGGAGGCAAACATCAAACGTGCAAGTGTAGTGCACAACAAAAGAAGCTCTAATTTGTTCATCTAATCCTCTGCTTTATATGCATCGATAACATTTAACAGCAAGGATCTCATACCCCTACTAAATCATGAACATAATATATATACAAGCATTGCCTGTTCATAGACACATTAGCATACCATGTCATCTGTCAAGTAGATGTCCACATTTCTCTCTCCAAGTCTACAACTTGCTCATTGATGTTGCTACAATAATATGCCAAAGCCAATCTGCACAAGGCATCTCTTCATTGCAGAGAGAGAGAGAGAGAGAGAGAGAGAGAGAGAGAGAGAGAGAGAGGGGTTGTTGTCTGCAAACAATTCATGCATGACGTAGTACAAACCCAAGTATCATATAGCGGATGACACTGATGTCTCTCTCTTGGAGCCATTCTTGGGAGATACAAACAAGCAGTATCTGCTCATCCTTCTTGAGCTTTGGCGTGCTAAAACACATCTCTCTTTTATTGTTTGCATCTTAAGAATCTCGATATGCGAAGCATGGAGATATCTGAAAGGAATGTATACTTGTAAGGGTACAGACAGTCATCAAAAGGTCATTCGTCTTCACATGCAACCTTCGATCGTTGCGTTAACACGAGAGAGAGAGAGAGAGAGAGAGAAAGAGAGAGATAGATATGAGGTCGATGACAAGTGTCGCGTTTCACGTGTTAACGATGCCGTGGCCACATGAATCTAAGAGCGGTGACATCACGACTGACACAATACATTTGGCAGCATGCAAAGCTCCAAATGCTGAGTCATTTGGCGTCATCTTGTCACGTGGCATTCACCCAACCCAATCCGTCCGCACCATCCGATTCATACGGATAGTGAGAGGGAATCTACTCGACGCATGCATGATATTGATTTTAATTTTGGTTTTTCTTTTTTGCATTTTTTTTTATCATTTTTTAGAATAATTGTAATGTAAAATACCTAAATATTTTATTTGAATGCATCTTTTAAAATTCAAACTAATTATGAATAGTTAGTTAATATTTGTATATATATATATATATATATGTAATTATGTTGACATATATGCTATTTCCAAAACTCCAAAGACTTACAATGATTTGTTCCCTCCACATATTATACATATTATTATTCATCAAATGATAAAACATGTACAAATTAATCTATAGTTTACCATTCATCAAATGGTAAGTTAAATGTCATAATAATTGCAATAGGGATTCTACCATGCTGATAACAAAACACAATAATGCAATTATGATGATCCATTAATCAATTAAAGAGGCAGGTGAGTGGTCATGATCACCTATCAAAGGGACATGTCATTTGGTTGTGAATCAATCAACAACATGAAAATAATATTCTTTTTTTATGACATGAAATCTCTCTGCCTACCCAACCCACCAAGTCTTTATTGCTGATGTCCCTCTCCAACATGCACACACTCCTCTCATGGTGGTGATCTATTCTAAGTTCAAGTGTGGCGTTTCCTGTGATTTCATTGCTTTCGTCACCATCAGATTTAATGATCAAATGACAATATAATTTTAGCTAATTTATTATGCAATTAGTAAGACAATAAACTACTTGTATATGTGCATGTATAATACGTTTAGGCTTAATGTTTGAATGAAATTCGAAGTATATGATATAAATCAAAACGACATGCATGTGTGTTATATATTTAATACATATTTTAATATTTTATCACACGAATAAATTAGGTTTGACATATGAATGAAATCCAAATGTATGATGTAAATTAAAATAAAAAATCATTTAAATTAAATACGAGAAAATAAGGATACATATAAGATTCAAACTCATGATTTACTCTAATATCATCTTAAAAATATGTTTAGAAGATCATTAATCCAAAACATGTTTTGAATTTTGAATATAGACTTATTTTTTATACTAATCCAAAAATAAATCTATACATAGAAGCAAAATTATATAGTAAATAAAAAATAAAAAAAATCAAGATAAATTAAACTTACAAAAAGAACAAATAAGAAGGATTTACCATACGACTTGAAATAGCAACCTTTACCTCTAATATAGTCTTCTACATCGAGTCCACTTCTTGAATGTCTAAAAGGAATATTACATCTATTGTATCATATAAAAGCAAAAACAAAAGAAACTAAATGTTTTATATAGTAAGCCATAAATATTGGATCACTATCTCCTCACTGATGTTTTACATTCCAACACCCAATGCCAACCCACATATAGCTCGATTGATCGCATCATTTGCACTACACACAAAGATGGTGGCATGTCATCACCATCCAAAAACCACTCGAACCTAATAAACTATCACATGTCATCCAATTTGACCCCTTCCTAACCCCTTCCAATTTGATATACGATCTTAATTAACCTTCGTTACCCAATCGAACCGGTTCATCAATTAAATCGGAAATGATTTTATTGAACCCGGTTCGGCCAATTGATTTCGGCACGTTGGTCCTTTAATGCTTATATTTTTTTATTATTAGTGATTTTTGGGAAAAATTATTGTGCGGTCCAATCGATTGATCTGCCGGTTCGAATAGTTCTCGCCGGACCGGAGAGGCCGGTCCAACTAAGATTAGGAGATCGGAAAGAGCCAATCAGAGGAAAAGGGCAAAATGGTCAGATCGTTCGGCGTCGTCGTCTATTTAAACGCCAACTCCGCTGTTACCGAGAGAGAGAGAGAGAGAGGAGTGATCTGCCGCGAGGTCCGTTTCGGGAAGGAAGCGTCGAGAACTCGTCGTCCGTGTTCCCAAAAGGCTGGTGTTCCTCTTTGGGAGCCATGAAAGGGCTTCTCCTCCGAAGGCTTTCTTCCTCTCTGACCCCGAAGAGGGGGTTCTCCGGATCGGCGGCTGCAGTGGCCGGCGAGAATGCTGCCGCCGCTGCTGGACTCCCCAATATGCCGTCTTTCGACTACACACCGCCGCCGTACGACGGGCCCTCGGCGGCGGAGATCCTCCGGAAGCGGTCGGAGTTCCTCAGCCCTTCCATGTTCTGCTTCTACAAGAAGCCCGTGCGTTTGCCGTCCTCTCTCTCTCTCTCTCTCTTTATAACACCGACGGAAAGCAGAGACAATATCCGATCTTGATGTTACTTTCATTAAAAAAGACGATTTTTTTGTGTTGCTTTTACGAATTTATCGAGTAGAACTGGAATTATTTTTTTGGAAGTATTTGATCTGGGCTCTAAAGTGGTAATTTTACTTTCGGCAAGTAAGATCTCTCTGTTTTGGTAAACTTCGATTCGGTTTTTATAGATCTTAATTTCCGGTTCCTTTGGATGTAGACGAACCTTGCTGATTGTCTTCGGAATGACATAGGATTTCATCAGGGAATATTCTAATTGCCCAGATTGATTTGAAGAAGATCCCGCAGAGCACTAACCTAACTTACTTGCTTTTACAGTTAATTAATGATTCCGTTGTCATGTACCTAACTTATTCATAAGAAAGGCTAGAAATGAACTTTAATTGATGTATTCACATGTAATCGATGTATTGAAGCAAAATTTATATTCCGACAGTTGAACATTGTTGACGGGAAGATGCAGTACTTGTTTGACGAGGATGGGCGCCGCTACCTTGATGCATTCGGTGGTATTGCTACCGTTTGCTGTGGACACTGCCACCCTGAAGTTATTGAAGCCATAATTAATCAGATGAAGCGGCTGCAACATTCTACTGTTTTATATCTAAACCATGCGATTGCGGATTTTGCTGAGGCATTAGCTTCAAAGTTGCCTGGGGATCTTAAGGTACAAATGATCTTTTTCTTGATTGTTCTTTCTGGACGCTAGTTTCATTTAATTAAATGATACATTTTACAGGTTGTGTTTTTCACAAACTCTGGTACTGAAGCAAATGAGCTGGCATTAATGATTGCTCGGCTTTATACTGGTTGCCATGATATCATATCACTCAGGAATGCATACCATGGAAATGCTGCTGGGACAATGGGTGCAACTGCTCAATGTAACTGGAAATTCAACGTTATCCAGGTACATATGATGTTGGAGGATTATGCCCATATCGGCATCACAGTGTTCATGATGAAATTCTTCATTGCTATGCCAACAAATGTTGATCCTTACTTGGTTACCATAATAAACAATCTCAATATGCTGAACTTCCTTATTAGTATTACAATTGTCGCACAAGAGGTTGTTCAGTGAAATTCTGTGATCACCATTATGTGTTTTCATGTGTTACCAGAAATTTGTAATTAAATGAAACCAGTAAATTGTGTGTGTGTGTGTGTATATATATATATATGTATATATATATATATGTGTGTGTGTGTGTGTGTGTATGTGTATATGTATTATATGTATATGTATATGTATATGGCTTGAAGAACCATTAGAAATTTGAACTTCAAAACATTTTCATGTGAATAATATGCTAGTGATGAAGTACTTGATAAATATCATAATGTTAATATATTACTGCAAGTGCCTTGATATGGTATTAATTCTCATATGTTTTTACCAGAGTGGAGTACACCATGCACTGAACCCAGATCAATACAGAGGAGTTTTTGGTTCGGATGGAGAAAAATATGCGAAGGATGTTCAAGAAATCATAGACTTTGGAACTTCTGGACGAGTTGCAGGTTTCATTTCGGAAGCGATTCAAGTATGCAATTTCAATGGATCCCATTTATTTTTGCAATAACTCAATTGAGATCACCATTTGTCAAATACTTGTTGTGTCTTATATGCCTTTCTGATACAAAGGTTGTTTACTCTTTCGACTGTTGTTATCATTCATCTTTGTTGTATTAAGATCAACAATTGATGGATTAAAATTCTTTCTTGGTTGACAGGGAGTAGGTGGGATATTGGAATTGGCACCCGGTTACTTGCCTTCTGTATATAATAGCATAAAGAAAGCTGGAGGGCTCTGCATAGCTGATGAGGTCCAGGCAGGATTTGCACGTACAGGGAGTCATTTCTGGGGTTTCGAAGCGCATGGTGTGGTACCGGACATAGTAACTATGGCCAAGGTTAATACTTATGTACATATCTTGATCATATAGAAATCTAAAACTGACTTATGGGGAACTTGTTTTCCTCTGATGAAATCAGCAAAAGGAAATAGCACCTTGTGCATGATGACTGGCAAGTTTCCAGATCATCTTTGAGATCATAAGGCGCTAACTTGGTTGGAGGCATACTTTGCAATTTGTGCTTAGTTACTCAAGAACAGAACTAAAATATAAATTTATGTATACCATATTTATATCTGTTATGGTTCTCTTCAAATCAACTGATACTGACTTCACTTTTTCCAGGGCATTGGAAATGGGATACCTATCGGTGCTGTGGTTACAACTCCAGAGATTGCCCAAGTCTTGACTCGCCGAAGCTACTTTAATACCTTTGGTGGTAATCCTGTCTGCACAGCTGGTGGTCATGCTGTCCTCAAAGTTCTCGAGAAAGAAAAGCTTCAAGAAAATGCATTAGTCGTGGGATCGTACTTGAAAGATGGACTAATGGCACTCAAAGAAAAGCATGAAAGTGAGTTCACTAAAACATATATCATGATTTCATGATCCAGTTTTATTTGGTTCTTTATAGTGATTGATCACCTTTGTGCTTTAAGATACTTGCTATACATGTTATTAGCATATACAGAAGCAAAAATGAAAAATGTATGACTGATTGAGAGGATAAGAAAGGACAAGAATACAGATGGCAACAAGCTGCATATCTTTCGTGCAGATATAGGTCGAGTAAGAGGGGAGGAACCATCCTATGTGTGTTCATTTCCTTCTTCCCTTATTCCATTGTGCTTATATCGCAAAGAGAACATAGGCCTTTTTTAGCGTGATTGCTACAGTATGTTCAACTCTTTGGACGTTGAGACTCAATTCCTTCCGTCATGTGCATCATATATACCATCCTCCAGCATATATGCAACCATTTATATCATCTTTTAACGTATGCTCCTCAGCACTAACATGTTATACTGAAACATAGAGAGATCTCTTTATGGATATCATACCGTGGTGAATATCTAAACACATCTATAATTGTAGCAGGTTGATTTACTGTCATTCAAATGATTTTCATTTCTGTATGCCTTTAGTTTTACTTACCAATAATATTCACCTGACATATTTCATGTTTTGAATATATTAGTCATTGGCGATGTAAGGGGAAGAGGTCTGATGCTAGGAGTTGAGTTGGTCACTGACCGTCAACAAAAGACTCCAGCCAAAACTGAAATCTTGCATGTTATGGAGACAATGAAAGGTAAGTGCTTCGAGCTGTGCAAGTCCATGAAACCTTTAATTATGCTAAAAAAACTATCACTTTGCGGAAATGATCTCCATAAAATAGTCAGAACTCCCAGTTATTGAGATACAGGGATGTCTCAACCTAACATGACGTCTGCATTATGGCATCAATTCACTGTTTGGTTCTCTCAGTCTCTTTTAGCAATTGCAGTTTGTAACAGTTTGATTGATTCTTTCCCTATCGTTCGATAATTGGTTATCTGATGAAGTTTTCTTTCTCTAAAACAGACTTGGGTGTGTTAGTTGGAAAGGGTGGCTTCTATGGCAATGTTTTTAGAATAACACCTCCTCTCTGCTTCTCCAAAGAAGATTCAGGTATAGATTTTAGTGCTAGCTTTTTTTGGGTATCTCAATTGCTTCCCCTTGCAATCACTTGTACAATATGAATGCCTTGCCTTGGTGGCTGCAGATTTCTTCGTGGATGCGATGGACATTGCATTATCGAAGCTATGAAACCTCTTTCCTGATCCTGGTGAAGTCCGTAGAAGTGTGTTTTTTAGGGTACTCTATTTACATGGGCTGATCAATAAGAGTTGTATTCTCACAGGGAGATGATGATGAGACATCACCTCGTTGTCTCTCTCTCTCTCTCTCTCTCCCTCCCTCCCTCTCTGAACCCATGCATGCATGCATGTAACCTTTGCCTCAGGGCATTGGCTGTGCTATCTGGATTTAAGGTTGTAATTGTTGATAGCAGCAAATGTCGTTTATGACCATATCTTTAGCTTCTTAATGAATATGTTAAAGGTAGCTCATGCATGATTTGTGATTCCAAAAATACAATTGATAGTGCCAGTGTGAGATGCAGCTTAATATCATTATCTTGTATACATATAATGGATTAATCAGCAATGTAACTTCCAGTTGAAAATTTTATCAACCAGAAATGAAAGAAGCATTCAAGGGAAAAAGATTGATGGCAATATGAAGGATCTACATTCTTAGTTTGAAATCTATTTTCCTTTCTCCAAGCAATTAATGATCATTTATTTTGAGATCTGTGGTGTTCATTGCATTAATGTTGTTCCTAGCATTGTGAATAAGGATCTCCTGAGCTGATCTCAAATAGATTGAATAAGGCTTATTGTCATTGCAAAGTTGATCTGGATATTGTCAAGGACATGAGTTCAATTATAATTATCATTCATGTCTTCGACTCTAGACGAAGACTGATGATGAATGAGAGCTTGTGTGGAAGAGGAGCTACTGGTTTTAGAGTTCAGGTAGAGAGATCACATCCATGTGTCTATTGCTCTATGCACTGTAAGCAACAAGGTAGTGAAATGGGAGGAGCTGCTGCAAGCAAGCAGACAGAGTTCTTCCTACTAAGACTTGCCGGTGCACCGTCGAGCGCCGCTGGCCTGTTTGGTCTGCGACCGCAACAGCGACATCTGCTACATCTTCCATAAGCACCGAGAGATGATGGTAGCGTTCTCGGCTTCGTCCCTTCTCTGTTGTCGCCCTTGTTGACTAGGCCTTGTTGTCGCCCTTGTTGACTAGGCCTTGCCGTCGACTTCCTTTGTGTTTTTTGCGATGTCCGTGGCACCCCCTTCCCATTCGCAATGCTTATTTTTCTCATTTTACTATTGACAATCTATTACTACTAATAACCTCTATAAAAATAATAAAACATAGTTATATTATTTATAATATCTTAATTACTGATCTTAACTCCTATTCTCTCAATCTCGTTTGTCGAAATCTAATTGGGCTGCTCCTCGTCACTCCATTGTCTGATATCGCTCATCACTAAAATGAATTTATTTACGTTCGTTTAATACGATGCAACTCATCGCTTGCAATTAGAAGAAGAAAAAAAAAGAAGATAACGAGGACATTTTCATACATCTATATAGGTATATCATAGGAATATTAAGAATTTTTAAAATAAAATTTTAAATAATAAATTTTTTTATCATTATAATTTTTTATTATTTATAGTCTCTTAAGAATCAAACATATTCGTATTCCCACAATCTCTTTTTTCATCAATCGAAACCTTAGCATCTATATCATCGCTTCTCGTTATTTTATCGTATCATCGCTTCTCATCATTTTATTGTTTGACGTTGCTCCTCGTGATTAGATGTAAAAGATGATGATGATATTTATGTTCATAAATATTGTTGATTTCGCTCGTCGCTTATAATTAAAGGAAGAAGAAAAAAAAAAGGAAAAAAAAAAGGAGGAGGACATTTTAGGTGTGTTTGCAGAGGGATATCTTACAATATTAAAAATTCTAAGGATCCAATAGAATTATCCTTTTATTTTTTGGCACCTTCAAATCCTACCCGTTCATTCTAACCTTGATGGCACCTGCGGGTCCTTCCAGTTCATTGCGCGACACGGAGATCGGATCGTCGCTTTGAGGCACCTCTGGATTGCCCTCCTTTTCTTCTTCCTTGTAGGTTTAATGGCGATCGCTTTCCCCACCCTTCTTCTCACCCTTCTCCTCTCTTCCTCTCATCTCCCTCTCTCCTCACCCGCCGACGAGGCTTTCGACGTCCGCCGACACCTCTCGACCGTCACCAGGTGCCATCTCTGCCCCTTCCCCTCTTCTGTCTCTCTCTCTCCGGTAGTGATCTAAGCCATTATTTTCCTTTTTTTTCCCCCCTCAAATCTTTTTTTCCATAGGTAAATTTGTTACCTGTAGAAGGATTATTTGGTTTTATAACTGTAGATTTCCTAATCATGGTCTGATGTATTGTATAATCGTTTGTTGTGCAGAAAAATCAATCAGTAGAAGTTCATAGTAGATTAGAACATCAATTACCAAGCTGTGTTTTGAGATCATAGAATTCCCCTCCCGAAATACTAAACGAAGAAAATTAGAATCCCGTTAAACATTGTTATAACTTATAACACCTAGATTTTTCTGATGATGGTTGTTTTAATGGAAATTTGGAGTAGTCTGGGCAGTGGTGTTAATCTTTGTAGAATGCTAATTTACATCCCACTAATTGCAGATACGATGTTGCAACAGAGACGTACGATGGTTCCTTTTCTCCTTCTGCCATACATGATGGATGCAGACCAATTCACTTAAATCTTGTGGTAAATATGATGAGCAAGTTGGTTTATTGTTACATTTAACTTGACCTGAATAAACAGTGGCAAGTATCTTTTTTGCTATTCTTTGAGATGCACTTATCAGGATTGCTAATAGGATTAGGTGATAAGGTCCACAGTGGCAAGTTTTATTACGTCAATGACTGTTTGGCTACTTATGTCACAGAAAGAATGTCAACCTACATTGCTTTACAGTATATTGACTGTTGAATTTGAAACTTATTTGCAGTTGCAACTGGAACTTATGTTTAAAATGTGTGATTAACAGGCAAGGCACGGCACACGTGCCCCAACCAAGAAACGCATAAAAGAGTTGGATCGTTTGGCAATTCGTTTAGATTTACTTCTCGATGATGCTAAGCAAAAAGCAGGAAAGGACTCTCTGCAGAAAATTCCAGCCTGGTTATGGGGTTGGCAGTCACCATGGAAAGGTAGAGAGAGAGGTGGGGAGCTAATCGTCAAAGGGGAGGAAGAGCTTTACAAACTTGGAACCCGTGTGAGGGAAAGGTTTCCGCAACTGTTTGATGAAGAATATCACCCTGATACATTCCGAATAATGGCAACACAGGTGACTTTTAATATATTTCGATGTTCACTTTTAATCAGCAACCTGATATAGGTTTGTCCACTCTATAATTGTATAGTCTTATGTGATTCGCCTCTGATGATAGCATACAAAGCTTACTTTAAAGTTGGATCATGAGCACTCAATTTTGCATTAATTCCTGGTTATGGTGTGTCATTGCCATTTGAGACATCAAGCAATAATTGGCTTCTCCTAGTACGTTCTTTAAACTAATAAATCCTCTTCAGGGGTTGGTTAATCATATATCTATATCTGTGTTTTCCTTCATTTAGTCAACAAAGCTCGAAGTATTCTTATTGCCACTGTGAAAACTTTTTCCATCATGATGATATGGGAACCCGTTTGAACGTTTGCATGGTAATACTTCCTAACATGCGGTACATGCATCGGATAGTAGTTGAATGATTGCTGAGTGAGTCACATGGGGCAACGACAGTTTGATGGTTTTCTTTAGCATGCAACTCTTGTAAATGCATCTAAACAAACACATCCTCTCATATATAGATACATATGCAGAAAGGGTAATAGCACTGCTAAACCTGGGAGTAACGGAGAATTTAGAATTCTGTGCTTGTATTAATTGATTCTTTTTAAACTTAGAGATGTGCTATTAGTTTAAGATCTTGTAAATCTTGCTGCTTTGGCTCAGGATTGTAAAAAAAGTATGTTCAATAATTACACATTAGGTTGTTCCGTTAATATTTGTTATCCTGTCAACTTTACATTAGATAATTTATCTACACTTGTACCAGTCTTTTCAATGAACCAAGTTACTTTCCACCTTCCAGAGAAATTGGCTCATACATACCAAAAATATACATGTGATGAATTGCGTAAGAGTAGTTTCAGATAATTTAGTTTATATTACATATGAATAATATTATATTGGTACTCTTTTTTTTCCGCTGGTGATATAGGTCCCTCGAGCATCAGCTAGTGCTGTGGCATTTGGCATGGGAATATTTGCTGGGAAAGGCAGCCTTGGACCTGGACAGCATCGGTCTTTTTCTGTGATTAGTGAAAGTCGTGCTAGTGACATACATCTGCGGTTCTTTGATACTTGTGAAACATACAAGGTAGAATAATTGTTATCCTAATTCCTAACCTTTTTTCTTATAGCCAACACATGAATTAGTTAAGCTCGGAGTTGTGGCATTGAAGAATATTTTGGTTCTGTGCCGCTAGCTAGTGCCACCATAAGTTCAAATAACTTGCCTATGCTTGCTTACCTTTTGTTTTCTTTTCTTTTTAATCTACATCTATGTGTCTGTTGCAAATTTAGCGTTAGTTTTTCCCGGCAAAAATATATCTGTATGCATATATAATGCTTCTATGTGGATGCATGCTAGTGCTATTGAGCGTGTGCATGTATTTTGCTTGTCTGTGTATGCATATTTTGGTTTATGAGAGAGGTGTTTTTTCTCATTAAGCGAGCATGTCTCTTGTGCTCATTGTACATTTCTAGAATTTGATGATTCAGAACTCATCTACATGAAAATGATGTAGATATTACTGGATTGGGAAACATTAATTGAAGTAAAACCATGGACAATATATACTAGCATGTATTATTACCAATTTTTTTTAAAATTATATTGTTATACCAGTTGTTTTACATGTGGTGACTAAAAAAAATTCATTTTAGCGGATTCCTTATGGTGAGCTCCTTCATACAGGATTTGAGGGATAGTTTACTCATGTTATGATCACTTTTCAGGAATTTAGAACAAGTAAAGAGCCCGATGTTGAAAAGATAAAAGAACCTCTTTTTGATCAAATTGCATCTTCATTATCTAGTCGATACCACCTAAATTTTACAAGGCAGGATATTTCAACCCTCTGGTTTCTATGTAAGCAGGTAAGTTGTGTGTCTACTATGTGGTCAGCTGGCCTCTTTTTTTCCCTATGTTGGTTAGAGTTTTCTGTGATATGCAGGAAGCATCTTTACTGGACATTACAAATCGAGCTTGTGGCCTTTTTAATCCTTCCGAGGTACGTATTTGACAAGTGTGTCATCATTGCATATTTAGTACTGTTGATGGTTTCAAATTATTTACAGATCAAGGTCATGTTGTAAATCCTTATGTGGATTGCCAACCACTTTCTGTAAGTTATGAGTTGGTGGTTCAATATGAAGGAGCATGGGGTCCTCAGTTATGGTGGGCAGGGGCTGAAGTTTGGTATATTGTAAAACAATACTTCTATACATGGATTCAGACAAATATAATGCTGTGTTTGGAAGATAGAGTGCACTGGGATAATTATATAGTTGTTGAATCTTGTAGTGGATTTAAGAAAAGGGACTAGTTGCAGTAGCATTGTGTGGAGTTGGAGATACAGGAAGGTTGGGTAGGATAGAGCAAAGACAACCTAGAATTGCCGGTATGATGTTCTGGGAGAGAATATATATCTGATTATTCTTATAAATATTTTTTGTATAATAAAGATCAAGTATAGAATATAAAGCATAACTCTTGAATCCCATGGGATACTTGAGCAGAGTTTTATACAAGTCATCTGCAGTCCATGAGAATGGTGAAACCCCATTTGGTTTCTGAAGAATAATTGTTGCTTTTGCTGAAGATCATATAGCTCTATCATTTTTTACAAAAGTTCATTACACAAGCTGCTTGGCTGCTTGGAAGCACAATAAACTCAGCTATTGCCATATGTGCATATGTATATGTATCATTTGAATAGTTTTATTTTTATTCGTACTATGAGTAATTTCAGGTACTTACACTTCTTTACATGGTCAGGTTTCTTTACTTGAGTGGACAGATGACATAGAGGTATTTGTACTAAAGGGTTATGGTGAATCGGTTAATTACCACATGGGAGTACCATTACTCCAAGATGTTGTCCACTCAATGGAGCAAGCAATTTCTGCTGAAGAAGGTAATTTGAACTTCCTGCCATACTCCTATACCAATATATCAATATATTCGAAAGCTTGTCTACCTAGCACCAGTAATTATTGACACTCAAGTAGGGAATCATAAAAAAGCAAATGAAATCCATGAGTGTTAAAGTTACCATTAGTTGCATATTTTTCCATACCAAACCAAACTAAACCATTCCCTCTAGAAGCCAAGCCAAAATAGGATACTATAGTTCAGTCTGGTTTCCTATATGTTTGCTAGTTTATAATAAACTTATTCATAAATCAAACATTTCGATTAACTAGTTGGTCTTATTGTTGAAATTCCAGGAAACCTTGCCAGTGGAACTTCCGAGAAAGCAAGGCTTCGTTTTGCACATGCTGAAACGGTCGTTCCTTTCACCTGTTTGCTTGGACTTTTTCTTGAAGGACCTGGTGATTTTCTGTTTGAATTTAATTTGGACTTCTTTATTGTGTAAGTTCTCTTGTTGCATACCAATACTTGTACGCCTGCTTGATTTGTAGAATTTGAACAAATTCAACGGGAGCAACCATTGAGCCTTCCTCCAAAGCCACCCCAGAGGAGAAATTGGAGGGGCAGCAGTGTAGCACCTTTTGCTGGCAATAACATGTTGGTCTTATACCAGTGTCCAGGCAATACTTCTAATGACAGATTATCCTCTGGAGTTCAAAGGAACAAGTATTTTGTGCATGTGCTGCACAATGAAATCCCAATTCCGATGCCGGTGAGTTAGCATAGTATCTACCATATCATACGAAAGACAGCATGATCTAGATTCCATTTTTCCGAGATCAATAGTGGTGCCTAATTATGTATGTTGGTAATTTGTAATTTTGGTTCTTCTTTATCACTTCTATATTGTAATGCATGCCATCTACTCTTTTGGTGGTGGGATGGGCAAGTTTGTTTTCTTCCGACGTAACACCAACGAACTTGGTTTTAAGACATTCCAGTTCATTTTTCGGATGACATTAAGCGACATAAATTTGGTTTAATTTATTTTTAAAACAAACCTCTACTCCTAGCTTTGTACATTTCATGGCCAATATTGGATTTCTGAACTTGTTATTTGTGTACAACTGTGGTATATTCCATCTTCATGATACTGCATCATGTGTTATTAACAATTACTATACAAGTTAAACCTGTGGAGAAAAGAACAGCCAAACAACTATACATCTTATTTTATCTATTTCTCTACTTCTTTGTTGATGGTTGCAAAGGTTTAATTTTGATATTGTGTCAACTTGTGTTGTCCAGGGTTGTGGCCAAAGAGATTTTTGTCAGTTTGAGGTTTTCAAGGTACGCCTGAGAATTCAAATTTAGCAATGCTTTCTGCAACTACCCTCCTTTATCTTTGTATGAAGATGATATATGACTTACTTGCAGGAAAGAATTGTCAATCCCCATCTGAAGCATGATTTCAATTCGGTTTGCAACATGAAGTTGAAAATGCCAGAAGCCAATTGCCCACAAAAACCTTGTTCATTCACTACCAAGTTGTCAAATTTATTTGGTAGATTTTTCCCGAAGAAAGACCACAATCCATGCATAAAAAACAAGAAGAATGAATTGTGATTCTGCAAGACATTGTTGGAACCTAAGAGTTCCCAGGTAAAGGAGGATTTTGTCATTGAGTACTTCTCCAAAAGATTCTCAACTGATCAAAATCCGACTTCCAGTTCTCACAAGCTTCTGCTCTTGCAGAAAGCAGAGAGGCTGTCTAGTTTGTAACATCAGCTAGAGGTGAAACCAGATTTTGTTGGTCAGGTCTTGATCCTTAAGTAGCCAGCAATAACCCAATTACACTTTCCTGGTAGTTTGTGGTTGCAGATGAACATGACTGCCTGCTAAAGGAATTTCTTATTTTCTGATGAAACCTACTTGCATTTCTTCCTCACTTGTATCAGCTGATTGATCTATTATTACATGTGATTGATTCAACTATATGTAACGGTTAATTGCCAGATTACCTCAACCTGCACTTCATTCTTTTTCAATGGCGTTTTTTAAGTGATGTTTACTTACATGCACAAAAAAAGAATCTCAAGTCGGGTGTATATTCTGAGTTTGATTGGAATACGATGAAATAATAAAAAAATGCACCAAAGATGACCTAAGTTTTTGGTGGTGAAGGTAAGTTTTGAAAAAAAAAAATATATATATTTTTATAAAGAGTAAATGGTTTAGGTAAGCTTTGAAAAATTTATCTAATAAAATATATTTAATTTTCTTAAGAAAAAATTATCTAATTTTTTTTAAAAAAATTAGGTTTGAAATCTTACATGTAAAAATATGAATTAAATCAGTTAATTATATATATTATATTTTGTAATTAGTTATTTTAGTATTTTGATATGTATATTTTTAGAAGAGATTTTTTTTATAAAAAAAATAAAATATTAAGATTTTTATAAAAATTTAAAAAATAATTTATAGGATTAAAAAATTAAGAAAGAAAGATTTGTTATAGCAATGAAGTTAAATTATTTTTATAAATATAAGAATCTAAATATAATTTTTAAAACTAGTTAAAGATAATTAATTAAAAGGAGATAATATGTAGTTAGTTCAGATATAGACTTGAGTTTTATTTTTTTAATTTTTTATTGAAGGATAAAAAAAGTTTTTCTTTCTAATAAATTATCCAAAAAAATTGATTTCTAGATTAATAAATTATCATGGGGCCCACCTTTATACCTAACTCAGTTCTCCGTATACCCAAAGAAAGCGAGAGAGAGAGAGAGAGAGAGAGAGAGAGAGAGAGAATGCTAATGAAGAAGACAAAAGAAAGGAAGGAAAGAAGAAGAAAACCCCATCGATGGTCCAAACTCTTACGTAAAGAGAAGCTTGGGATACCGTTGCTGCCGACAGCCACTTCACGCGCAAGTGAGATCCTCTTATCCTTCTCCCAATGGCTTCGTCCCGCCGCCTCGGCCTCGGCCTCCTCCTCTTCCTCCTCTGCCATGTCTTCTCCACGCCCGTTGTTGTTTCCGGTCGGAAGGTCTCGCTGTCCTTGTACTACGAGGCGCTGTGCCCCTTCTGCTCCAGCTTCATCGTGAACCACCTCCCCAAGATCTTCAGCAACGGACTGATCTCCATCGTCGACCTCGATTTCATCCCCTTCGGCAACGCCATGCTCGACCCCAACGGCTCCATCTCCTGCCAGGTCCTGCTCTCCCCACCTCTTGCTTAGTTTTCCTGTTCGGTGCGAATCGGTTTGACGGTTATCTCTAAGAATTAGCTGCTATATCGACTGCAATAAATTGGAGTAAATGCCGCTCAATTAATGGTATCAGTACTGCAGCAATTGCCTTTATTGGTCCTCTGGAAGACAAGGTATGGTGTCCGCTGCAGTGGAGGAAATGTGGAGCCTTGCGTCCACTTCTTAGCCTGAGCTTGTTTTCTTGACCGTATTCCCCTCCTCCCCTCTTCCCCCCCCCCCCCTCCCCCACAATCAGTGACTAAATAACATGATCCTACAATTCTTGACCTCATTTTTTCCTCGAACACTGTTGATTTTTTGTGTTCTGAAATTTATGATTTCTCTTTCCGTGGCCTTAATTCTCTTTTTCCCGTCTTGCAGCATGGCCAGTATGAGTGCCTATTGAACACTGTTGAAGCATGTGCTATAAGTTCTTGGCCCATTGTGGTAAAGTATATACAATTGCTAGCATGTTATATAATTTTCTTATGATAAAGCATATGTCAATGTTTTTTTTTTCTCAAACGCAGTCATATTCCTTTGTTTTCATCGGTTCATTATGCTTTAATGTGCCTTGGGAAATAATTACAACCATTCATAAGAACTAACAATTTTAAATGAGTCCACAGTGGCAAAATTTTTGTACTTCAAACAGCAGCACAAAGCTGTCAAGAGTTTCATCAATTAATTAATACGTAGTAAGCTAACTCTTACATACAGCTACTTCACCAATTAATTAAATATATGTCGGATGAGGTTTTGAATCCTTGACCTCTAATAAGAGGATTTGATACATCACTACCAGACCAATGTTTAAGGTATAGAGGTGTTAGCTAACTTGGCTGATAAAAACTTTGACAGTATATCACAAGGTCTTGGGCTTGAATCCCATCTTCGTCACTTATCCTCTGTAAAAAAAAATTTATAGCAGCATATGAAATGTATGGGTAATTTCATACAGAAAACTTCACAAGAAAAATAGAGTAGGCTAACATAGTATTTAAGCTCCATGATTTGCTATACGAACTATGATAGGCTTGGTACAGAAAATGATGGTTATTTCCTACTTATGGCTATGATTTATCCCTGAACTTTATTCTGTGCATTTAGATTATACTTTGTCATTCATATAGAGAACTGTGTTTTGGTATTATTCATCATTTTTACTAACTTTCAGAAATTTGTAATGCAGCAACAACATTTTAGATTCATTTACTGTGTTGAGCACTTGGTTGAAGAAGGTCAATACACCAACTGGGAAGCTTGTTTCCAACAGACTGGCTTTGGTTCAAAACCTGTCATCGATTGCTATAACAGTGGATATGGGGATGAGGTCGGTTTGCATCATGTTTCTCATTAGTGTTGTTTCTCAAAAAGCACAGCAACTATTCACAATCAGTCCTGCTTAAAAAATGTAAAAAATTTAAAAATAAGTACTCACATGTGAACTGGTCATATTTAGACAAATGTACACAAAAAACGGGACTACCATTCTAACAAATTGTTATGGTGATACAGTTTTTTTTCTTGTCATTTCTCTTGTTCTCAAATTTTTGACAAGGTTGTGGTTATCATGATCTCTCAGTATCTGTCTCTTTAACTTTAAGAGGTATCAATACCTTCAGGACTACGAGCTAGAAGAAATTAATGCCTCAAAGAACTAGACATTTTCATAGACCATATATGCATTGTCCGTTTAGCTATGAAGCATAGAAGATTGGTTTTGGGTAAAACTACTTGTGAGTTTGAGCGTGTGATTTTTCCCATTGGTTAGACATGTATTCTCTCATTAAAAAAAGTGCACACTTGTCTTTGGCTCTTTAACCTCATATGGACATCCTTTGTGCTTCCAGAGCTAGAAAATTGATCATGTGAAAATGCATTCCTTGAGGAATTACAAACTATTTTTTGCATAGATTAGCTGTAAAATTATTAACCATGTTAAGTTTAACTTCACTATTATGGCTCAACAGGTGATTTATGATAAATGCATCTTAGTTCTAGTGGCTTACCACCATTACTGTCATATGACAGATTGATGAGGCTGATACTATGTGCACCGTTACTATTAAGTAGTTTGATATGCTTGGAGTTTCTTGCAGCTTGAACTACAATATAAAGCAAAGACAGATGCACTTCAGCCCCCTCACATTTATGTGCCTTGGTTGGTAGTTAACGGACAGCCACTCTATGAGGTTAGTATGCTAACATTAATACACATAAAAATATGACATGTGCTGCAAATTCACAAATAAAAACACCATTTATTTTGATAAGGATAGGAATAGAGTGCAGTTTTCTTACCTGTAACAGAAAATTTCAAGTTATCTTTTCAACTTCTTTACAACTTCAGCCTTGGAATGCTGGAGATTGGTTGTTGCTTGCAGTGCTACTGGCTCTTGAAGAGAGTACTTTACTGCTGTTGTTTGAAGTTAGAGAACATTAATTTTTGGTTTCTTTTTCACATAGAACGCTTCTTCAGTGTCTCAAAGTAAATAAAAAAATGGATGCTGTACAAAGGCAATATGAAAACTGAAGTTTTAAGTTTTAAATTCTTAAATTGCTTATGTATGTTCTAATTGCATACTTACCTATCATTTAGTTTATAAATTATACATGCAATAGTGCATATCAATATTTTATATTACACTTATCTAAGACCTTACTACAAATGTTAGGAATAAGAAAGGACCATAGGTATTGCTTAAGTACCATGGTGGTATTGCCAGAGTGGTAAATCTGCATCACATGTGGCATCTTGAAGTGGGAATTTTTGTCCATGTCCCTGTCAGCTATAAACTGTTAACATCCTCAAAAGAAAAAGTATAATTTACATTAGTATTGTAAAATTATATTTTTAAGAAAGGAGACTATTTTCTCATTGTGTTTTAATTTCTTTTTTTACTCTTTTAGGATTATGAGAATTTCGAGCATTACGTTTGCAAAGCCTATGATGGAGTACCTCCTAGAGCTTGTGAAGGGCTGCTTCTAAGGACATCTGAGAAGGAAAAACCAAACAAAGAGGAGCCATTTTGCTATATTGATGGAGTGATAAGCCCTTCCGAAGCCGGAAAGAAGCACAAAATGGAGCTACACTACTGACGTAAACCTTCTCAAGTGGCTTCTTCTCAGTCTTCCTTCAACAGTAATTGTTCAGTGTAGGATTTATGTCTTAGATTGATAGGCAAACCTTTTAACTAAGGATATTCTCAATGGTAGTAAAAAAATCATATGTAACTGACCCCAAATAATTGGGAAATCACGGTTTGTTGTTATTGTTATTGGTGTTGTAGATCGATAGGCAACCCATGAACAAGGAGCAGCCCGGTTTCCTGTAGCTCAGCAAATCTTGTATGGTGTCTGCAACTATGTTTTGAACCAGCTGCTCGTTCAATTAATTGTAAAGGGATGCTAAAGTTTCTCCAAAATCTCTTTTGGTGTTAAATATGATTGTGCTGGACTTCAGACTGTGCAAGAACATTGATCTCATTCAAAAAGCTTCTTTGCATGTACATAAACTCCAGCAAACTCCATTCAGCACTCACCATGGTTTCTCTTTTTTTATTGATCCACTGTTAATCGTTTGTCTGTCGCCAAGCATGTCATCTGGAGATGCAGCTGGCAATCGTACTCGTGAAGTTGAGTTCCTCCAACTGTGGTGCTATCAAATGGTCCATGCGGTCACTTTCATGAGCTAATACTTCTCATTCATGCTTCTGTCTGCAACTGGTGGAGCTGATGATGATGGATGTGGCCTTTGTGCTACTCATTATTATCACAGTCTATATAGGACATAATTCGAGCATCGAATACATATAATTACTCAACATGCTCTGATTTTATCAATTGATGTTTTGCTAAAAACCACTATCATTTTCCACTTGTCTGACATTTATGCATTGACTAGACTATGTTACATTCCTCTACTTTTCTTGTTTAGCTTAAATATAATCATTGTAATTATGTCCCAATTACCCTAAAAAGGGTTAAATTGTGTATATATGGCTCCCAAATCTAAATTTAAGTTCATCATAGAGACCTTTACAAAATCTAAAAACTTGCAAATAGGCTATTGTGGTTAATCTTGGTCGGTTAACCGCTAACATCCTTTGAAAAATTATTATGATTATGAAACTGTTAGTTATATTTTAGGCATTGTTGTATCTTTTTATCTCAAACTAAATAATTAACAAAAGTTTCTTGGATGGAAATACTATCTCAAAATTTGTAAGGACCAATTGGTTTGTCCCAAACTAATTTCTTGCAACATGCCATGTCTAGCAACAAGAACTAAAATCCAATGATTCAGTGATCCTATGTGTTTCAACCAACTTTTCTACCCAGAAAACTGCAAGAGAGATTTGCACGTGAAGTTTCTTCCTCTATTATCCTCCTCCTCTTGTTTATATTTATGTATCTGCATATTGTCGTTAAATATGATATTAATATTGTTTTGATAAGATAAATTATAGGAGGTGACTATATTATAATATACTAATAATATTATAGTATAGGAAGTATGACAGATATCTAACCACTATAGTTATTGTCGGACCTAATAAAATATTATTGTATTTATTAGACTTATTGACTTATTTTAAAAATTCATGACCATCTATAAAATACTTTTAAAAAATTTTAGAATCCAATTAAGTAAAATTATTTTTAAATAAACTCTAATTTTATTTATTTTAATTTTAATTTTTTATATCTTACTAATTAAAAGAATAATAGATTATGTGAGTAAGATATATTGTAAATCTAATTAGATTCTTATTACGATAATCAACAAATAAAAAGAAAATTTACTTATGATAGGATTCTTTAGGAGCGACGTTGAAAAAAGGGATTCTTCTAATTACTTATCCTAGACCCTCTGCTCTCATATGTAAATAGGTATGACTCTATAGGAGTTATATATATGTGTGATAACATAATAAGATACAAGATTATAGATTTATTCTCATCTCCTTTTAGTCTCTATTTCATCATTTATAGTGATCCGGTAAAAGATAGAAAAAAAGAAGAATGAGAGTCTAGTTCATCTTACAATTATGTGTTGTTGTTTTTTTCGGATTGAATTACGAAATGCGTTCTCAGATCAGAAAAGGTACACACATCAATAGTATTGAAAGGTACATACATCTAATCTTCGATCTATGATTATTATATTTTAATTTTTGATATTAAATTTTTATATAATAATAATATGATTATAATTTTTATGCTTATAATGTGATCATCATGAAAGTGATCCATCCGCACATGATTGCATGTGCATTGTTCCTTTTGCTTTTGATTGTCTTTATTGAAGATGTAGGATGAGAAACCATGATTAGGCATCCATAATTATAATTATAATGATGATGCAGTTAGGATTCTTCTAATCCATAAGGATAATTAGAAGGTTCAATCTCTAAATCAACTTTGGAGTTGGTATAAATTTTAGAGCACCCTAACTGGATATTGAAAACATTTTTATCATTTATGAAGGTATTTTTTATTCCACACATTTATATTTCTAATGTTTTGTTTTTTTTATTTTAATCATAAAAAGGTGCACCAGAATAATATAAATGTATATAGTTCTAAAAAGAATTATCATATTTCTAAGAATTTGGGAAAACAAGTCGAAGACTCAACCATGACAAAGTCTCACATTGTTTCAAGAGTTTTATTTTTTGGGAACTCATGTTATAGAGAGAAGAGTTCTCATGCAAGTCATACTTGTCTTTTGTAGGATACTTGTCTTTCATAGTCTGCACATGGAGATATATAAATATGAGTCATTGATCTATTCATTCCCCTCCAATTTTGAGTCATTGATCTTTCATAATCTCTATCACAGTTAGACTCAGTCTTGATAAGAGGCATTGACCTAACCAAATTCTCATTATATATATACCTATATTATTCATTTGTGCTTGAAACTTAGAACTTGCCTTGTATTACCACCCAATGAATGATGTGGATGGGAAGGCATCAATTTTCTTGTTTGAGGAGTTCATAGTGGGGAAATTAGTATTAAGCAAGTGAGGTCTATGATCAACTTCTTGTAGTCATCAACATCAAATGAGCTTTCTGGAGCCTTGAGAGAAGAAGTATAAGGATGATATCATGTGAAAGTGATGTTAAATATGAATAAAATCACAGCATTATATGCAGATGAACTAAGCTTTCCTTTTGCTTAGCTTATCAAATATAAACTGCACATGACTGTTCCTACTTGCAGCATTTGTAATTAAACCTAATCCTTATTTGTCAAGAAAATGAGATTAAAAAAAATTCTGAACTAGTCAGCGAGGAAGAAAGGTAAAACCGAATTGTACAAACTTCTAAATAAGATGTTTGATGTAATGCTTATGTATGTCCGTGTCTTTTGGTATGTTCATGCTTTGTACAGCATGTAAAGGGATGATCGAAGGCTTAATAGTCCCATTTTAGTTAGGTTGGTGGTCGCTTTAGGCTTGTAAATAAAGGTTATATCATGTGGACGCGTGTGAGAGATTTTTGCTCTATAATGGACCATTTTACCCTTTATTGTGCAATTGTTCAGAGATTGTAAAGTCGTAATTTGCATTGTCTATGAAAGTATTTTCAGAAATGTTTGCTTGTGGATCCCAAATGAAACGTTTTCTCTAACCCGTTCTATCTTTTGTGGGTCCTAAGGGACATGAGAGGCTTCGAGGAGGTTGACCTTTGCGGATGGATACACAAGGGTGCCGCACAACTTAGGTAAAACTAGCTAAGTCCGTGACAAAACGGGCTGGTCCGTGTATCGATCGAACCGATAAATACCAATTGATGAGCTGAAGATTATATCCCTCAATTTTATATTTTTGCTACATGAATCCACTGTCAACCATTGATAGTTCATAAACTAATAATGCAAACAAGCCCATGAATGGTTCAAAATGCTAGTTGAAGTAGGCGCATAAAATAATTGACTCACAAATGCCATTCAAATTAACTTGAGGTGGAAAGTTGATTCAACTTTTCTTCATGCACACTCTTCTTTTTATTTATTTTTGGCAACTTAAAGAATATATTCTATTATCAACTCATAGAAAAAGGAGCCTTAATTATTAAGGTAAAGGGTGAAAGCATCGACGAGCATTACCACTGACACCAACGAATAAATAATTCACATCAAATTGAGAATCTTAAAAAGAATTTAATAGAATTCATGGCAGACAGTTCCAACAGCTCAAATGTCACATTACTATCATATATAAATACATCAAAGATGAAAATATTCTTTAGTGATTTGATCTCGAAAAATATTTCCTAGTAATTCGATCGATAGCGTGCAGGCACTCTAAAAGGAAGATTTCCTCACAAATAAAAGAATAATTTTTTTTTCTTTCTAACTCGATACTTAGGTGTTTTATACTCCTAATAATTTAATCGTTAGGGTGTCGGTACTATGAAAGAATGATTTCCTAAAGAATAAAATTTTCTCTTTCTAACTTGATACTTAGTTTCTTTATTTTTCTTCGATTTCAACTTGATACCCATTAGGCTCCATCTTAGTTTTTTTTTAATTTATCATATATATTTAAGGCGAATTCATGAAAACAAAATTTTCTCTTTACGTTTCCTCTTCGAAACATCTATTTTCAGAATTTTCAAACATAAATACTTTGAACACTATATCGTCGATCTTATCTAAAAGGAGAATCGGTCTAATTATAATATTTTTAAGTAATATCATAGAAATACTATAATATAATATAATATTTTTTATAAAGTTTATTTTTAATAATACTAAAAAATATTATAAGATAATATAAAAATATTATAAATGAAAAAGAAAAAATTAGATGATTGAGAGTATTTCAGATATAAAAGAAAAAAAATAAAATTTCTCAAAATAAGAATGCTTTTCGAGATAAATAAATAAAAATATATATTTTTTTTAGAAATTCGCTCATATATTTATTTATATGAGAAAATAAAATCGAATGGAAACTAGTCATCATCTCGCCATCCATCACATAACCAATCAAAAATTGTAGCTTGGAAATGGATATTATAATTATATAAACTAAAATAAAATAAAGGCCATATGTAAGACTGACCGAGTACGTTCAACTCCGTCATTTCCCAGAAGCTTACCGACCGTTAAACGAGATGGCACAGCGGACGGCTCCGTCAACTATAATTCGTTCTGTGATGAGAGGAACCAATCAAACCTTTTGCTGACTTACTTCCGAAGCGGAATATGGAAAGAACATTTCGTCGTCGCCACCGCTGCTCGAATTCCGCGTGCCGCCTCGCCTTCCCCTTATACGCCTCCGAAGTCATCCCCTTTCCCCTTCGTTGACTTGGTTTCTTGCTTGTTCTCAGCGGCAATTCTTGGATTCTGATCGGGAAGAGAAGTGTTCGGGTTGGTATCCGGTGGAGAGGAAGATAAAGAAGTGATCTTTCGGCTGGAGTTCTTCCTGTCTTTTGTTGTTTCTCGTTATTGATTCCTGAATCTGGTTGGGAGAGTCGGTAGGGTTGGTTTGGTGAAGGAAGATGGACAAGTGGATGCTCTGCGTGATCTTGCTGTGGGTTCCTTTGGCGTCAGGCGCGTCTCTTAACGAAGAAGGTATGTGTCTTTACTGGTGATTTGGTTCTGAGGTCGACCGATGGATGTGCTGGGGCTTGCTTACGAATTATTTCGATCGATGTGTTGATCCTTGGTTCGTGTAGGGAGGGCTCTTTTGGCGTTCAAAGACAGGGTAGAGTTCGATCCCTATGGTGCTCTGTCGAATTGGGACGAGGCCGCTGACAATCCTTGCTTGTGGTTTGGCGTGGAGTGCTCCGATGATGGAAAAGTCGTGGTCTTGTAAGTGATCGAAATGTGTTGAAAGAAAACCCCTCTCTTTTAACTGTCAATTGATGCTATTTCGTATGCAATACATCTTTTTTCCTCAATTTTGTTGATCCCATGGGGGCGGATTTGTATTAAATCCACACCTTAAGTTCATTCTGGACTTGTGTAGCCATTAGATCACTATTTCTTATCATGTGATTGTTCATTCATAAGGCCAACTGGATAACTTAATAGTGATCTTTGACACTTTTCATCTTGCCACAAATATACTTGATGTCATCTGATCCGAGGACTAATGGTTGCAATGATCTTATTTTTATTAACACTGCCGCCTTGATTTCTTTTAGATTCTTTTGTTGTAATTTGTAATTGGTCATTTAGCTTGATGTATATTCTGAAGAAAGTATCATTCTTGTAGGAAGCTGAATGATCTTTGTCTTAAAGGGACACTCACGCCTGATATCGGGAAACTAATCAACGTCAGATCTATGTAAGTGTTTCACAGAACTTTCTCGCCTGTAGAATGTCCACGCAATTTTTATCTCTTCCTTTTTTTTTCTCTCCATAACCTTTGAGATAATCTTCCCGATTATTTCTTGTCGAACATCGATGTGACTCGGAATTTAATGCTTTTTTGTCTTGGAATATTATATCTAAAGAAAATAGGAAAGCCCAATGCATGAGATTTTCGTCAATGCAGGATCTAGGAGGGTCAGCATATGCAGCTTTACCATTATATATTGAAAAATTACTTCTGTGTCTCAAATGAGTAATTTTAGGCCATTATTTAACTAGTGAGCTATAGGGTTCCGTGGAGGGTGAGCTTTGGCAAAGAACCTAGTAGTGTTAAGCTTGTCAAGTGAGAAACTTCCATCAATATATTCCTAATTGGAGCGTCACAATTTCTCCTATTTAATAGCTTAATCCTATTGCTCTCTTCAGGGCATGACTATCCCAAGGTACACTTCTTTAATGTTCATGAGGTATAAAGGTTTCTCTAATGCATTTTAACATGACTCAATTAGTCTACTAGTCCAATAATTTAAAAGGAATCAACTTTTCCAAAAATCCATAGACCCAATTTATTAGTAATAAATTAAAATTTCCCCTTAAGTTAAGATGATGATGTTATGATATTTCATTTCTTTTCAGTGTTGTTCTTACACATCTATTATCATGTAGCATTTTGCATAATAATTCCTTTTCTGGAGTCATTCCTGGGGAGATTGGGAGATTACAGAAGCTGGAGTTGTTGGACTTGGGGTGCAATAACCTCAGTGGACCACTGCCATCTGAACTTGAAAATATTTTATCCCTGCAAGTCCTGTAAGTGCAAGAAACAGAATAATTGTTTTTGTAAATTTTCGATTCCCTATAGTGAGATTGCCCTCATTATCATGGTAAACTTGCAGTATACTCAAAAACAACAGATTTGCTTATAGCAAATCACCAGAACTATATGATCCCAATGATGAAGAGCTGCTATCATCAAACAGGCAACTTGTTAAAAGGTAAGGATGCTCAACCACAGAAATTTAATACTTTTTTTATGGCAAAGAAAATCTTTAAATTCTTATAATTGTCATATTATGTCATTGTTTTATGGTTGCTACCGAACAGGCATAATTTTGATAATGCCTTAGCACATATTTTTGTTCACTGAATAATGCCAACAAGCTGCAGCTAATTTGGCATGACTCTCATTTTACCTGACAATTGAAAATGATAATTAACTTCAGCCCTTGTCATTCAAGAGCAAGTTGTTTATCTTATATAGTGGGGTCCCTGATGCCCATATGTGCTGGCTATATCTTCAAATTGTTTGGTCATTGGCTAATGAATTATTCTCCAATTTCTGAAATGCCCATCAATGGAGATTTTATTCTAGGAGCCATGATTACACACAAAACCATTGTTGATTTTGTGGTATTAGGTGGTCTAATATATCTTATTTATCAGGATTCTGCAATGCATCATCTGTAGGTGAGTTTTGAAATTAATAATGACCATGATACTCCTAATCGGTGACTGTTTCAGAACTTCTATAACATTCCCCAATTTCTTTGGACCAAATAATGATATTCCTTCTCAACTAATCTAATGTGTTCCTAGAAGGCAATACACTTTTCTGAGTGCATCAGGAGTTTCAGATATTTGAAACTTACACAAGAAATTCTAATACTCTCATACACCTGATTTCTAGGTGAGTTCATGTAGTTACTGCACTTATTGAGAATTAAAGCATGCTCCACATTGCTTTAGACCTTGTATAAATAGTTGCTGAAATAAGGCCATCTTCTATGTCATATATTTTTTTAGTTTCTTTGTCGATGCCAGTATAAACAGGTGACAAGAATTTCGTTGCTCTTTCATGGTATTTTCTATCCGCATTTGCAATATCTGACATACACATCTTGTACATGGTGTAAGAGATGATTGGTTTTAGCTGAGTGGTTGACATGATGAAAAAGGCAAGAAATTATAAAAGAAAATGTTTATAACTTTGACCTTTTGTAGTTAATTTTCATCTTGGTGCCAGTGTGTATTAGTGCATGGAGTTGGCTAGCAATGAATCGGAATGTCTGATATAGCAATTCTTGACTAAAAAATCGATGTACTTAAGATGAGAATCTTGAGATGGATGAACAACTTTACTAGGTAGATGAAGTTAGAATGGTTGTGTTGATAGAAAGTTCGAGATAGCACCAATAAGATTCATAGAAGTAAAATATTGGTATAGCTCAGAATACAGGCAGGATATCTCAAGTTAGTTTCGGTTGGGAGTCTGACAAGGGAAGAGTTTAACCAAACAAGACCTGGACCAAGCAGTGAGAAAAGGACACTGGTAGCTCCTTTCGTCCTTAGATACAACCGAAATGGTGTAAAAGGATTCCTACAATAGGACTTCATCATCTGATGTCTTTTCTATTCAATGGTGATTTGATGTTATAGTCTTTGGAAGCCTCTTAATTGTAGCCAGTTATCATGTTATAGAAGCTGGAGAGAAAATTGCTTTTGTTATTATTTCTGCATAAAGAATGAGGTTGTGTTAAAATCAAGCTGAATTTGAGAAAGATTTTGCTATAATTTGCCTTTATATACAGGCTTTATGAAATTTCACTTTATTTGTTATAGGAAAGTTGAAAATGCAACCATCAGGAGACTTCTCCAAATCAATGGCAATCCATCTCCTTCAGATGCCAATGGTCTACCACCACCTGGTCGTCAAACTGATTCAAATGTAAACAGTAATCAGGCACCATCACCATCACCATCACCATCAGCAACACCATCACCTTCATCAACTTCTCCAAGTAACACTAAAAGCAGCAGCCCCTCAGCTGTGCCTTCACCACCTGCAACTGGAGAAATACCAGAAACCCATGAAGTACCTTCCAAAAAATGGGTTATTTTTCTGATAGTTGGAGTTCTGCTTATTGTTGTTGCTTTATCTGCTGCATATGTCCTTTGTTATCTAACCCAAAAGTCTGTCACCGTAATGCCTTGGACGACTGGCTTAAGTGGGCAATTGCAGAAAGCATTTGTTACAGGTAAGTTTACCTTTTGATGTTATAAACATTTCTTGTAAGTGATTTTTGGCACTCATGATTACATGCATCGATAGCAGGTGTGCCGTCGCTGCGACGATCGGAACTTGAAACAGCATGTGAGCAGTTCAGCAACATAATTGGTTCTTTATCTAATTGCTCATTGTACAAAGGAACACTTTCAAGTGGAGTTGAAATAGCGGTGACATCTACTATTGTTACGTCAGCTGTAGAATGGTCAGAAGAATATGAAGCTCATTTCAAGAATCAGGTATGTATGCTGGAATCCTTACATTCCTGCTGACAGTTGCTTTGCTTGGTACATGGTCTCAGTCGTGTGATGTTGATTTTTGTTTCCAGATCTCTACATTGTCCAAAGTGAATCACAAGAACTTCATGAACCTCCTTGGCTATTGTGAGGAAGAAGAGCCTTTTACTAGGATGATGGTGTTTGAATATGCTCCAAACGGGACACTTTTTGAACATTTGCACAGTGAGTATATAGTAATTTTTGAACATCTAAGTTTACCGATTTGAATGGAATTAATGATGAAAATTACCAATCAACTTAAAGTAGTATCATACAATGTTGTATAAACTTTGGGATGATAAACTCTGTACTACATGCATGATAGGAGAATCCTTAGAAAGGTAATAAAAGTCCTTGGATTGAGAATGTGATGATTCTTAAACAAGAAATTTATATAGTAATTTTTGTAGCAATCATAAATTTTTGAGCCTCTGTTAACCTGGTTCCTTGGAGTTCTTTGATGTGTCTTTTTTTCTCCCCCTTCTAATTGAATTGGAACTGGCAAATTTTTACAGTCAAAGAAGCAGAACAGTTGGATTGGCCTGCACGGAAGCGCATAACCATGGGGATAGCTTATTGTCTAGAGCACATGGAGCAGCTCAATCCTCCTCTTGTTCTTGGAAACCTTAGCTCTTCATCCATCTATCTAACTGAAGACTATGCAGCTAAGATTTCACATCTCGAATTCTGGAACGAGGATAAGGAAGCAGGGGCAGAATCTGAAAGCTCAAACCAGGAGAGTATTGTTTACAAGTTTGGGATTCTTCTACTGGAAATTATCTCTGGAAGGCTTCCCTTCTCCGAAGATGACGGCCTGCTTGTGCTCTGGGCTTCGAGCTATTTGAACAGGAAAAGGCCCTTGATGGACATGGTCGACCGGACTCTCAATTCAGTCCGAGAGGAAGATATTACTGAACTTGCTGATGTGATAGTGTCCTGCATAGATGCAGCACCAGAGAAGCGCCCAACGATGGCCCAAGTTGCTGGACGAATGAGGATGATTACAGCTATTCAATCGGAGGAAGCTTCTCCAAGATTATCACCATTGTGGTGGGCAGAACTCGAAATTATTTCTCAGTAGAATAGCTGGAGATGGGAGTTGGCAAAGGCTAAATAGCAATTTTCTTTCCTTTTGTTCTCTTGTACAAGCATTATCCTACTATGACAGTGGGGATGTAAAGTGCATGGTTTGATACAGAGCATGTTTTCTTTTTCTGATAAAGAGCATGTGACCTTATGTTCTAGTTCTGTTTGTTGGGAGAAAGTAGGAAATAGAGGAGATATTGTGAAGCCTAAAAGTCTGAAAAATGTAGATATTACTATCATTTTCTCAGTGCACATGATAAAAACTTAGTCCTCAAACATAATTTTGGCATAAAATTTCCATCACAATTTGTAGTCTGATTTGTTTTATTAATTTTAGTTATTGTCAATGTAATTTCTTGCTCAGTTTAGCAAATCCGTTGAAGTGGCAGGATGGACAACCGAGGACGAAATTAAGATTCCAATTATTTGTTAGGGAATTAAAGTTTGTCTTCAAAGGTCTTCAAAATGATTACAGATGGTTTTTATATACAATTTTGCAGTCATTGTTCTGCACTTGTAACCTAGACACATGGAAAACAGGGATCATCCGCTCCTCCATTGTTGTGTGGCGTCATGCTTGAAGGTATCATGGTGTCGACGAAGGGCAGCAGGCAATTCATACATCACACGATGAAGGGATAGAGAATTCAAAACTTGGAACTCTTTTGTGGTATTATCAATCAACCTTCATTGATTGATGGTATCAATCAACCACACAAGCCTTGCAACTCTTTTGTGGCAGGCAAACGTGATGGAACTACTCGAGCACCTCAAAGGTATCATGATGTTGACAAAGGGCAGCAGGCAATTCATACATCACATGATGAGGGGATAGAGACACTTGGAACTAATAAGAACCATAAATCATAAAAGGAATAGATGGAATCAGATCAGGTTGTAAGGTAGTGATGATTGATACCATCGATCGATGAAGGTTGTCAGCTCCACCCAAGTCAGAGTTTTGAATTGTCTACCTCCTCATCAAGTCATGTATGAATTGCCATTCCTTGCGGCAATTCATTAATCACACATAAATTTATTCCATTTTTTTTCATTTAACGGGCTAAAGGAGAAAGATAGAACCCACGTTTCTACCTACAACTAGAAATTTAAATGCCATGTGATGAAAAGATTCATCGAATTAGGATGACATATAAACATGTGATGAAGATGGAATTCGATGCCAGCCTAAGGGATTCAGTAGACTTGAATAAAACATGAATGTGAAGTTCTGTCGGTACATGGATAGATGCAAGTGATTTACTATAAAATAAAGAAATAAAGATGCTTATCAAAGTAAGCACCTAAAATATTTAAGAAAGAAAACTGGAAAGTACCAAAGAATGTACCAGTGCAGACAGATTCTCCATTGGCAGCAGATACCCAAAGAGTTCCTTGCGCTTAGTAAAATCCACATGTAAGTAATCAACAATAGCAAGAAAAATAATAGTTGTAACAGCAGGATAAAAGATGGAAGTGCCATGGGATGAGACCTTGACCTTGATGAGACGCACACGATATCCCCACGCTGCTCTACCCCCCTCCAATCATTGGAGGAGGGCATTTTAACTTACAATATCTAATCAGGTCATTTTAACTATTTTTTTTTTAAAAGAACAACAGTAGTTGTTTTGCTCAACACTAAATGACCCTATACATCATAAGCACCACTCTCTCACACAGTACGGTGACCATACAAAAGCCCTAGGCTCTGGCCTCAGTGGCAATCAATCACTGCTAGCAAAAGAATATGAAATGTATAACATGTCGGCATCAACAAGACTGGAGTTTCCAATCGATTTGAACCGTTGCACATTAAGAACAAGCATTGCATGTTGTCCCAATAACAAAATTTCTCAGTAACTTCCCATTGGAGGCATTCCAAATGGTGGCATCGGAGGCATTCCCATGCCTGGCATTGGTGGAGGAACTGCATAAGGTCCACCCATGTTTGGCGCTCCCATACCAGGCGGAGCTGGTAAAGCAAGAGGCAGCAACTGTGCATACATATTCTACAGACAAACAAAAAAAAAGTCTCAACATTTTTATTGTTATGGAACAGGAAAATTTACACATCCTGGAATAACTGCAGAGAATCTATATACCTGCTGTGAAACCAAATCCTTTTCTTCCTTTTCTTTGGTTTTCACTTCATTCTGTGCTTCAATTCTATCTTTTACAAGCTCATCAACTTTGCTAGTGTACTCACGAATAAACTGCACAAACACAGCATTTACAGGAGTATATTTTTTAATAATAATCATAATCAACAAAACGAAAAAATAACTGAAATCACAAAGAAATACGACGGCACCTGCAAGAGGTATGGGAATGCAAAGTCAATTATATTGTTCATCCAGGCAAGTTCAAGGGCAACATCAGGACGGATCAAGTCATAACAAATGAAGAGACACGATGCAAAGCATTCCTTCTTTCCCTGCAATGTGTATCCCATAAATTCATTAAATTTAACTCTGGTAGTTAAGGCATGAACAGATTGACTATTAATAAATACTACATTGCGGGGTCGTACGAAAATTGGCCTGATCAAATTTTGTTTCCTTTGAATTTTGCAAATGCAAACTGTCTAAAAGCTGCCTGAAGGTGAAAAACATTATGGCAATCTATAGAAATAAAATCCATGTATTATTTTAATTATTTATAGCCTATAATCTTGCTCATATCACCTTTACAACTATCCACACATGTTATCTATTGGTTCACCTTATGCTGTATCAGATATACATGAGGAATTATTGTTTAGAGTTAATAGCATCTAAGGAATCATAGAACAAGATACAGCTTAGTTGGCAACAAATCATTCAGCATCTACATGATTTTCATAGTTTGCTGCATGATACAAACATTTTCTGTACAATTTTAGTGTGTTGTCACTCAAAATTATTTGATGCCACTCTAGACAAGATAATGAAAAACGTATGTCACAGGTTCAGTGATCGGAACAGAGTACCACACCCATTTTGGGATGCTATTATTGTTGTTGAATTTTGAAACTCAATCATCATAAGTTATCAACTGTCACTTTGTGATGCTTAACATAATAATTTCATATTTCACTTCCAATAACCAAGACAAACAATTTCACAACATTACACAATAGCTTAAGATTCTTAACCACTAAAGATCGGATATTATGCACTAGCTTTATGAATTGATTAGCACAAACAAATATACATCTATCATGATTTAATGCAAAGCATAAGTTACAACAATTGATTCATACTTCCAAACCAAGCATAAAAGGGAAAAAAAAATAGTTGAACCGCTGAAGCATTTTATATGAAGTAAGAAGCATATAAAAAATAAAACCTAAGTTCCTTTTCCAGGATAACTCAAAAGATAAAAAATATGGTATCATTACTAGTTTGCAACCATTTTTTCAAATATCAAACTATTCTTCAGAGATTTCTACCTGAAAACATGTATTTATAAGTAATCAGTATGACACATCAAGACCTTTACCTGTTCGATAAAATAAACAAGCAATTCTTCTGAAAGTTCACGGTCACCAGACTGCGAACACGTCTCCATTGCATCTTTGTAAAGGTTGTCCTTCTTGGATAGTGCAATGGACTGCTTCCATCTCCCAGCTTTCTTATAGATATATGCAGCAATCCTCCGCATCTCAAGAAGCTCGTGTTTTTCAATCTAACGAAACAAGACACTCATAAGGAGAATATCCATAACTATTTAATGAAATAATATCTATAACAACTTTACCCTCTGTGCAAGGCCTATCTGATCAAAGTTATCGTGCAAATCAACTGATTCACGCAATCTATCATAGTCTTCCTCCTCAACATAAATTTCATTTAGTGCTTCATTAACAGCAGCTACGTTGTTACTTTGAACTGCAACCATATATGGCTTCACAAGATGCAAGTAACCAGCCTGAAGCAAGAAAGTGTTAGACCGAAACACATCTAACCTTATACAAACAGAAAAACTGCATTTCCAGTAAAAACAAAACCACCTTGTTTGCTTTTTTCATGATAGAACTAAAAAATTATGGTGAACTCACATAAAAATTTGTAAGAACAATTTTTCACCTTTCTCATGATATCTACTACACGTGTGTGGTCCACACGAAGTGCAAGCACGTGTAAAACATCATTGATGAGGTCAGGATGTTCTTGTAAGTAGAAATGAACAGCCTTGTAATAGAGCTCCACATTTGCAACTTTGACTACAACATCTTTGAACTGCATATGATCCCATGCATCTGGAGAATGGTTCATGATAGTTGTGGCAGCATTGTCAAATTCATCATACTGTATATATAAATAGGTTAGTTCTTTCCAATGTTGTTGCTCATCACAAACACGAATAAGCTTGGGAATGTTCAAGCGGGTTGAGAAAAGTTTAATGTGCTCCATAAGTTTCTCTGATCTGTATCTAGCATATAGGACCCCCAACTCTGTAAAGATGCCCATGTGTGCACGTTCCAAGCCAAGGCCACTCTCCATGAGAGAGATTAACTCATTGAAGCAACCTCTGTTCTGATAGTAATCACTAACCTCTTCCAGGTCATCCACCTAAAAGTCAACAGATAACATACAATTAAAACCAGAATATGCAGCATTCTAAATGGCCTAGTAAAAACAATAGATACGGAAATTGTTCCTTCATATGATAAAGCATTACCTGGATAATAATATTCAGACCACATATTTGTGCCAAGCGGAACTCCTCAGCATCAACACAAGCAAAACAAACTTCCTTCCATGTCTTTGAGCTATTTGCTTTGCGAGCTGCATCAACAGCACCCTGGAACTGCTTCAGCTTAACGAGTGTACAAGCCAGTTTTGCCCAGTTTGAAATAAAAGCAAATATAATCTTAGCAGCTTCGTAAAGAGCATCATCAAATAAACGGTCGCCAACATTTTGAAGATTAGCAACATTTGGCATGAGAATGAACTCCTCAATTTCACCTAGCCTATCAATCTTAGCATATGCAAATATCAGTTCACCATCCACTTTCGGCTCTTTAACTTTCTGCCTCACCATCAACAAGTACTTCACCAGGTCATGGTATACATTAGCATCTTCAGCAGCCCGAATAACATCGAGGAACTGGGTTTCATCATCAGCACGAATGAATGATTCAATTGCATCACTTACTAACCCTTCCCGCAATTGAGCTTTTGCAACCTGGCTCCACACAGCATCTTCCTCAACACGGAAAGCAAACTCTACAGCTCGCTCTATGCTTTGGATATTATCCAGGAGGACATTTACTGCCTGAACGTTTAAGTTAAATTTCTTGAATATGGCAAAGGCTTCCTCGTAAAGTTGTGCTTCAACTGCCACCTCACCAACTGCTGGACCATCAAAATTGTCTAATCTATTAATGTAATCCATGACCCTTGGTGGATCTGCTTTAATAGCGGTTAAAATCAGCAGGTTTTGCAGATTGAAGTTCCCACTGAAGGCAGAGTTCTGTAGCACAATCTTCTCAAGTAATTCAATAAGTTCATGTGGAAGATCAGCACTCATGAAAGCTTTAACAGCTGCAGAGACTTGCTCTGGGCTCTTGCTCTCAGGCAATGCGGTAGAAACAACTTGATCAATAAGTTGCCTTCTGTATTCATTTTCAGGTTGAAGAACTGTCTCCCATAGATCAGCATCCATCCTTTCAACGACATATCTATCAACAAAGAAGACACATAAAGGTGAATAGCGATGTCAAGAAAAAAAGCCTCTTAACATATTTAACTTCATACAAACTCCAAGGGCACACCTGGCTTGCAGCTTGAACAAGGAATTTTTGTTGGTAACATTGATAAGTTCATCATCACATTGACCTCGTCTATATGCAACAACTGCAAGAGTAGGGTCCCGTTTTTCACAATATTTACCAACAACACGCGAATCATAATATGGGTTAGTAGTTAGAAAATGCTCTGGATTGTTGTTGCTGTCTATGATAATTTTTCCAAGAGCATTATGGACATGAACATCTTGACTACCCTCACTAACAAGATGTTCCAAAAATTGTGTGAGCAGTCGTAGCCGATTCCTGTTTTATATAAAGAATTAGACGTAGAACCCATTAGACCAAGGAGATTGTTTTCAAGGGTACGATAAGATGCAATGCTACGTACCTCTTCTCACATTCATCCACAAGAGGCTCGACAGGCAGGAGAGAACGGACAGAAAGAATCAGACCCTTAATAAAATCTTCAGGACATTCATCATCCAGCAGTTGCCCAACTACCAAAGGAGCGTTTCCCGGGTTTACCTATAAATACAACCCAAAGAACCAACAGTAGCTACTTTAATTATTTTTGAAAAATGAACTGAATTATCCAAAACTCCAACAGTCAAATTTGACCTGGATCTTCAATACAATGGATGCTAGTTTATTACTGCAGCAAACAAAACTAGCACCCAGTTAAAAGAAAATCTTACTTTCTGAACGTAGCCTTCAATGTAACGGAGCATGTTGTTCGTATATAAATAGTGAGTCAAATCAGGAACAAAACCAAACCGGTCACAAACATTGATCAAGGGCCTTGCATCTGGAAGTTTGGCTTCCATCAGAAAATTCTTTGTTTTCTCAGGGTCATAGAAATTAGATTCTCTTGTTACACGCTCAACTTCTTTTAACTGTCCAGTTTTTGCTGCTGCCTCGATATACTTGAAGTGTATGTCTGGATCTTCACTGTTTTAATCCAGCAAAAAGAAGAAAAAAAAAAGAGATCAACATTCTTGCCATGTTTGCAAAGCACCAATCCTTAACTATCTAGTCTGAGCAAATACCTGGAGCTTAAATAAGAACCCAAGAAGAAGTAAAGACCTTCATAGGACTTAAATTGCTCAAATAATTTTATGCAGGCATCCACACCTAACTGCTCAGAATATTCTTTCGCAGTCTGCAAAAAATATATATGTCATAAACCTGCACAAAGTCATCTTAAAAAACTTCCAGAATAAGAGAAGAAAAGTTACCTGCACAATTATCTGAAGGTTCCCTCTCAAATTGACCATTAAAAGGTCCTTCATGCACTCTAGTGCCCACTCTGTGGAAAGTGTCCCAAAGAACTCAACAAGCGCCTGTAGTGAGGTAGTTCTGATTTAATATTTAGTTTACTATCTATATAATTGGATGAAATGATGTAACTAAGGTACCTGTGGTTCAATGGCATGAGTATTCACAATGACACGTTTTATATCAGGCAACTCCGAATAATGCTGTGACATCAGATACAATTGATTAATAATTTGAAACATGGAAAACTTGCCTCCAAATAATATCTACAAAGTATACTACCTGAAGGGCTCGCACATATAAGCCAGCTTTTTCACAAAGCTGAGCAATCCGAGGACGATCATAGTGATTGAACATTCCATTAGCCAATATAGCATCTGCAACATTCGGATATGTCACCAAATTTATCTCTAAAACCTGCAATAATTTAGAAAGGTCAAAAAGAGACCAAGAATATAAGAAAGAAAACCTTACATGCCTTAACTTTGAGAAAATCTTACCTTGGTTTGAAGAAAAGCATGCTCAGGCAGATTTGGCTTCAAGACATCTAACAAGAAAGCTGTTGCCTCTCGAATCAGATTTCTCTACCAAATCATAACCATGAAAAATCAGGAAGTCGTTTAGCAACTTTAAGATTTACTTAAGGGAAAAGTCAACAACAAAACTAGACAATCAGAGAACTGCAACTCCATTACTTATATTTCAAATATATGAAACTTTTGCATTTATTATCACCTTCCTTAAACACCATGTACAGAGAGAGAATTTAAACCTGAAGAAAGAGATCAGTGATTGTATTGTAATCCACTGGACAACCTCCCTCCATTTGTGACATCATAAGAGCAAAATTAACTGCTCCCTGAAAAGAAGATTGTAAAAGAAATCGGATGGATTTTCAAAAAAATTAACTGCTCCCAAAAAGTTTAAGAAAAATAAGATTAAACAGATGGAATTTCAAAGTCTAAAAGAAATCTCACAATGTAAACCGTGAAGCAACTTCTAAAATAAATGATGAATCATTCAAAATGTTGCAGTTACATACCACATCATAGGGTCCATCAGACCTATATATGCAATTTACCTAGACACCCTCATGTCACTATGAACATACTCTTACCTGAGGATCTGACCTCAGAATTGTCTGCAGAAGGAAAAGATAATCTGGTGTGTAGCCAACCTGCAATTAAGAACAATATTATATTCTTCTGAAACATATATCTAGGTCAAAATATAACTGTGTCAGGTTGATGCATCTTCTGATGGAGCAGGATGCACCAGGGTGACATTCAGTCAGGAATAAATATACTGGTAGTTTAAGTGAATATCTTCAAGAACAATTTGGGGGGGAAAAAAAGTAACCTGCTTTGAGTAAATAAGAATCTTGTCAAATTCCCTTCGTTCAGCAAAAGCAGCAACAACTTTTGGTGTAGCCCTTGCTTTTATATAGATTTTCAGTGCAAGATCATTGTCTACAGTCTACAAAAAACACAATAATCAATGCTCAAAATAACAGGCTTCTATTCACTGATATGTGCTGACTGACAAAGTACATTCTAATAGTGACAAATAGCTGTTTTAATTATGTCTATGATAGCTCTGAAATAATTACATGAGTCTGGTATGCCACTTACCTTGACAAGATCCCCAAGTTCTTCACTGCACTCAAGTTTGTCTTCAGCTAACCAGTTCTCTAGTAGGTTCTTTTTGTTCTGGTTGACAACAAGACGAGATAACTCTAAAGATTCAAAAGCATTAAGTTTTCCTCTTGTTAACAATGTTCCAAAATACTGCAACAGTGGTGGTGTCTGCCCAGCTTGTACCGGAACACTCTGCAGCATAAGAGATACCAAAATAGATGTTGAGAGAAATATAGAAAATATAAGGAAAATTGGGTATATAATCTTTCTTTTTTCTTTTTCTTTTTTCTTATTCAAAGATACAGTGTATATCAATGAACTAACAGACGATATTCAGTGTAAAAACCTTTCGCAACTCCAAATCATGCATTTCTATAATGACAAAGCAGCATGAGCTCCAAGTATGCTGGAAGAAGCAAAAATAAATGACACCAATATAATCTACATTACCTGAAACTTTGCAACAGTCTCTGGAGTTCGAAGAATGCCTTGTGGAGATTCCGCAGCAAGTTCAGCGGCCTCCTTATATTTCGTCTGGGAAAATAGTTCTTGGAACCTCTGAACAACCTGGAGAGACAAAAAAATGTAAATGATAAGAAAATCTCTTAATTAAGTTCTCAAATAGCACTGGTAAAAGAAAATTGCAATAAATATAAATTCAAAGACAATGTTTGTTCTAATTATCTCTCACTTCAATATAAAACACAAGAAAAACAATGTCACTGTACCTATTAATGACTGATATAACTGAGGAAGTGTATGCAATTCTTCCCATACATAGGGAGCTACTATCAGCATAAAACTTTCTTCCCCATGTAAATTATTGATAGAACACCAAAGAGAAAGCAGAAAATTGGCAAAAGGAAAGTATTATTCATCTTATTCTTAAGGTTTATAATATACTCGAGGACAGGTATTATCAAATTGACCATGGACCAATACACAGACTAGGTGATTTCATTGGCTCCCGATTCATACTGTTGCATTGCCTGGTGGTACACTACAGTGATTTAAATAGGCACTCAAGCACTCGCCTAAGCACTCGGGCGAGGCGAGGCGAGGCCCGAGCACCTCGTGTGCACACCAGGCGGCACGCTTCAATGAGGCGCTCGCCTGAACGTAGGCGTTGGGTGCTTCAGGCGAGCACCCGATTCAATTAGGTGAACCGAATTGATTTAAGGCTAGTTCACCTCAAAAGCCACGCTCCACGCCTGCATGACCCTGAGGAATCCTAGCGCTGCTTCTGCCTCCGCCGCTGACACTTTCTGCCGCTGCCTTCGCCATAGACGCAACGGACCGAGCCTTCCTTTGTCGTCGACGAACGAGTCTGATGGCCCTCATAGCTTCCTTCCGCTGTCGCTTCCTTCCACTATCGAGGGAGAGGACCGCAGGGTTCCTTCGCCACCGACAGACTGTCACGAACGGTCGTCGCACACCCGCAACAACTCCGTTCAACGAACCGTTCGTCGCTCTCATCTACATGTACAGCTACTTGGCAGCCTGTTTTGCCTTGGTTTTAAGTCATTTTGCTTGTAAAAATGTAAGTTCGAACAAGTTGCAGCGCTACAAAACGACCGCTCACCGAACCGAGCAAAACAGCCCCAAAACAGCTCCGTTTTCGTGTGCCGCAGGATGTTTCCTGCAGCCGGCCTCCGCTCACCAAAACATCAGTCATCTCAACCCCTTTGAACCCCCCGGGTGGCACAGGACTGGATGGGGCTTCGGTATAGTGTCGGGCATTGAACAACCTTTCGCAAGTTCGCACGTTACCTTGACGGGAACTTGTTGTCGAGCCCAACACCCGGTGAGCAGTTGTTTGTGGACTTGCAGCTGTTCGTTCAACCTTCTAAAGTCCTTGTTTTCCCTTTCTCCCTCTTTTCTCTTGTGCACGCGAGGTGCTCGCTGAATTGCTTGTAAAGCTTCCCCTTTTCGCGAGACGTCGGGACTTGTCCGTCGCTCGTTCTTTCGAACTAATCAACTTTCTCTTTTACAGGTCCTTTGGGACCTGCGAGAGGTTGCAAGTGGGCTGATCTTTGCATAGCAATATCGCAAGGGTGAAGCGCGACTTAGGCAACGTAAGCTAAGTTCGCGTCTTTGCTGCAAGGATGTCTCACGACTTAGGCAACGTAAGCTAAGTTCACGTTTTGGCCGCAAGGGTGTCTCACGCCTTGGCAATTCCAGCTAAGGCCGTAATAAGACGCCCTCTGGAGCTTCCATCACTGTCGCCACTACTGTCCGCAGCTTCCGCCATTGCCACTGCTGTTGTTCACATCTTTCGTCGTTGTCACTGCTACTGTCTGCAGCTTCCCTCGTTGTCGCTGCTGCTGTCCACAGTTTCTGCCACTGCCACTGCTGTCGTTGGCAGCACTGCTACAACTATCTTAAACTAATCCTCCACCGCTGCTACTATCTCCCTCTGTTACTGTTAACATTTTTTCTCCCCCTCTAACTTTAAGTAATATATTGTCAATAGAATATTTTTAATTTAATATCATATTTTTAATGTACATAATTATATTTTTAATTATATTATATATTTTTTATATTTTAATATTTCAGAGAATATTTTTTTCTCTCCCTCTAACTTAAGTAATATACTGTTAACAATATATTTTTAATTTAATATCATATTTTATTTAAATAATTATATTTTTAATTATATTATATATTTTTTATATTTTAATATTTCAGAGTATCTAGTGCCTCGGGTGTTTTGGGACCTTGGCGCCTAGTGCTTTTTAAATCACTGGTACACTAGGCATACAAAGTGGTAAGCAAACCACTAATATCATAAATCTTGCTTGGATTTATTATGTCTACATATATAGACGAGGCTAGGCAAGGCACGATCACCTCGATTTGGGTCCGTGCGAGCGTGGCATTGCCTAAGCACATGCCTGAGCTAACCAGGTTGAGGTGCTCATGTGATCCTGGTTTGATTAAAGAAAACAAGAGGCACCCATCACACGCACCCTCATCCCCCGTGCAAGAGCAACCCTAACCCTTCACCCTCCTTGGATAATGTACTGGCGAATGGCTACCTTGCACGGTGTGTGCAAAGGTGGCACTCCGATGATCGACAAAGGGCTTCATCTTGCAGTGCGTGAAAAGGCAACACTCCAACTACCAATGTGCAGCTTCCTCTCACATGGCCCTTCAACATCTTCTTCTTGCGGTAATCATCTCCTCCTTCCCATCCATTGTCACTGCTCTCTCTTTCTCCTCCCCCTCCTCCATCACATCCCGACAGCCCCCTCTCCCTCCCCTCCCACGTTCTCCTCATTCCTCCTCTTCTCCTTTTCCCTTCTCCTTCCCTCTCTCCTTCCCTCTTGCAGTCCCCTCCCACATTCTCCTCATTCCTCCTCTTTTTCTTTCTCCTCTTCTTTCACAATCACCCCCCACCCCCCTCCCTCCTCCCAACTTACAGCCACCCTCTCCCTCCTCTTCGAAGACTACCATCCCAATAGTCAACCTCCCCCCTCTTCTACTTTTCTCTACTTCTTCCCCTTTCCTTCCCTTTGTTTCTTTCTCTTGCAATGTTAATCATCTTTAATAATAGTTAATTTCTTGTTAATACAGCCAATTAATTGTTTACAGGATCGAATTTGTCATTGCTATATCTCCTTAATCATATTTTTATTTCACTGATCGTATATCTCCTTAATTATATTTTAAATTTTGATATTCACGAGTTCCTTGCTTTCACTTGAGCGTTCATCTTTTGGCAACTTAGAAAGGTATTGTCATTCATGAAATGATAAGCATGGCCAACAAAGATCAAAACCAAACACTTCAGGAACTGGAGAATATAGAAAGTAAATGATCTGTCAGTTCATGAGTAACCATTCACATATCTATAATTACAGTTTAATAATAAATAAAAGATTTATAACTTACCAAATTCTCTGCTCCTGGAAGGTTGCCTCGTTTTGCAATGCTAACAGCAAGCTCCAGATTGTTCAACTTGTGAAGGTCATGATACACAATGGTCAATAACATATCTAAACAAGTGAAATATGTCAAAAAAAATTGCTGATGCAGTAACATACTTGCCCACTGATGAATGGCACAATTGTTGCTTCATTAACAGTAGCCAGCAGAACCTGGCCCCTCCTGTTGATCGCATAAAATCCACCAATATTTGAAGCCTCGGTTGTGAGAAATATAGGATCTGGACTGATTCGATTTCTGTAAACTGCTGCTGTTGTTTCAAGATCATATACGAATAGCAAACCAAGTTTTGTGATGACATATACCAAACTGTACTTTTGGGAGATCTGCCAAAATGAATAACAATTAGGACAGTAATTTAATAAAAATACAAATATGTTTATTGAGATTTCACTGGAATAGCTTGACCATCACCTGCATTGCCACAGGGAAGTCATCTGCAAAATCTGGTGGAAAGAATAGATCTGCTTGTTTCTTTGTGAAACCTGGCTTCCCTGGTAAAGGTTTCACTTTTTTCAGGAGAAAAGATACCAAAAAGAAGTATCATGCCAAATCAAACCATGTTCTTGAACAGAGGTAATCTTTTTCTCGTTCTTTTTTGTCCATAACTATTCTAGATACAACCATCCCAAGTGTTGGAGAATTCCCAACTATAAGGTCCAAAAGAACAAAGTAGGCTCTTAACTGATCTCACAATCAGTATCATAGTAAAATAAGACTAAATTTCAGCCTCTTATCTTTCTTAAATTCTTTCACCTAGTGTTCTATATATTCAGAAAATGCAAATAAAAATTCTGATATTGTCATTTCCACCGAATGTAATAAGTAATGGGAGATTTTTTTCTAACGTAACTGTAAAGCTATTAACCCTTGCTCTTCACATGGACAATTGACTTTCCTCTTGAACACTCCTGCAGATGACTAATAATTAAAATTAATAAACAGTGACGTACCTGGTTGGGCTCCAAGTTCAATGACATGCAACTTTGAGGTAATTTGTCCAGCATTACTAGACTTTGAGGCAAAACAAATGAGAGTGGAGGGATTCTCATTCCCAACCACCTGTGACAGAGATGACCAGAGAATCAAGAATGGAGAAAAAAAGAAAGACAAACATGAACAGCAATTGTAGGAATCAGTGTACACCAATATAAGACAATGGAAAAAAACTAACCTTGAATGATGCAAAGGATGCAGCATGTGCTTCAAGTGCCTGACTTCGCTGCTGATCCACGGAAAAGAGCTGCATGTTTCCTTTCACCAGTTGTGGTCTCTGCAACCAACATTAAATTACATAAGAAAAAAACATACTATTGAACCTACCTATCATGAAGTAGTAATTGAATTTTCATTAGTTAACTCGATAGAGAAGAGCATTAAGACAAAGAATGAAAGTAAGTAGCAAATGGACCCGAAAGAAGTCGAGCAAAATAGTCAACATCACAGCATTGCTACTGAATGATAACAAAGAAGCTGAAATGCTTGTCCAATAAGCTGCTAAAGAACAGTAAACAATGGCAGGATATCTTCCAAAATAATATCGGAAGGGATGGTGGCATAACTAGGTGACCGTCTACTTCTCTATACCATCCTTAAAGCCAACAAGTGATTAAAGAAACAGGAAAATGAAGATGATATTGGTTACTACTTTGCGACGGAGAGTTAGCATCCCTTTTTGTTGTTCGGAATCTTAAATTAAACCCCTTTTCATACTAAATCTTACCTTGCTTTTCAATTAGAAGTCCATTACAGAAAATTTTAATGATATTAATAATACTAATCGAAATCTTAAATATGTCATCAGTTTTGTGCATTCTATTTTTTTATTTTCTGTTTAAATATTATAATGCAAAAACAAAAAAAAAATTTGAGCTTTTATATGTTCAGAAGTATCGAAAAACACAAACACTGCCAAACATGCCCTTAAATTTTTGTGATATGTTTCAAATGGTGTAACAGTTATACCTTTTTCACCATTAAAGGGTTATGCTTCAACATAAGGCCCTCAATCCATAGTTGTGTTGTTGCATATGCTCTACCAAAACTCATACATATCCTTTTGCATATTACGTGAGTAGATATATGACCTGTAGTTTTGAAGGGTGTCCTATAGTAGTTTATATGCAAATTAGCATGCACATGCATAAAGATATAGTTATTTTTCATTTAGGAAGGTTTTCTACTGTAAATACTTATTATATGAAGGCATAAGGTCTTTGGTTCTAGGAAAAGGAAGAAAGCTGTGCCCTTTTCAATTCTAGTGTTTGTAATACAAGATTTGTAGAAGTCAATCGCCTCTTCGGATAGGGGCAGTATGTGCTACTCTACGAGAACATCCAGATATGCTCATCACAAATGCCGAGGTTCATATAATCCCAATACAATAGCTTCCAGATTACTTTCGACTATTTTATACAGTAGATGTCATTAATACATTTTACTGGGAATCTATATCCGCATCCCTGTAGTAAGCTTTAAAACCAAACCAATTCATAGTGTGTTTCATATGTTAGTTGCACCTTATATCTTTTCAGTTTTATGCCTCCTTTAAAACTGAAACCTTGTATAGTTGTATAGTTTCCCCTGTAGATGCGAAGTACTAACTCATGTACTTGATAGTGACTATCATCTTCCTCTTTTTATATGTTCTTAGGTTGATTTTGTAAATTTCATGTTTCTATGAAAGGAGAACTAAATATGGTCAGAGACCTATGCATCTCCAGGGTCGTATATCTAAATATTTACACATGCAATCAAAGCAATAGATAGAATAGCAAGGGAAGACAGTGCAAAAGCAAACTGCATAAAAACTTTAGCAACTTTTTGTTTCTTTAACATAAATGGACAGGTATACTAAATGACCAAATGTATTGAATCAGCGAAAAGTTCCAAAAATACCTCTGAAGCACCAGGTGCAATTCCAATAAGAACTAGCCATTTCTCTGTGGGGTCACACTTATAGTTAATGATCTGATTGTTTGTCAAGTTAGCAGCCCTATCAAACATCTTCAAAGGCTCGGCTTCACCTGCACACACTCATGATAGCACAAATTTCTCCATCATCAATTATTATGCAACCCTTTATAGGTTCTCCACGAAATAATAAAAGCCACTTGTTCTATGATCAGTGGATAACCTTCGATTGACCAATGATAGACAGAAGTTTGTGTGACGAGACCCAACATCTTTGGGGTTATCCACTTCCAAAAGACAACCTGCGACAAGTTCCAACATATTAAATAATTATCATTGAATATCAAAAGCCAACGGAAAAAACTTCAACCAGATAAAAAGAATCTTGAAGTTTTTAACATGTTTACCTGCTCAGGCATCTGATGAGATTTAATTTTAGACTTTGCCTCAATATTGAATACCTGCAAGTGATCCTGAGTGGTTCCAGGTATTTTAGCTGCAACATTAACAGATTATAGGTTACTGGAGAGTTTTTGAACAACCTCAGGAAAGGCTGAAAGCATCCATTTAATTTTATTTTTGAATTAATAAAACAACTTCACGCATGCATACTTATACAAGAAATATAGAAAAAACCTTGAAAACCTAGTGCTGGCAGCACAGACCCAGAAGAAGATCAACTTCCACAAGAATTATGGCTAGTTATGAAACAGATATTTAACACATCGTGCATCAGCATTCACCAATATAAAAAAAAAAAAATCATATGATGGAATCCACTTTTCATGAAAATGAACTCCTCGCCTTCATCATTAAAGTCCATATAAGCAGCATGCATGGAGATTTCTTTGATTCAGTAAACCATGTTCTGACAATATGAAACTTCAATCCTGATTACATGGTATTCCATCATGCTATGACCCATTAAATGCATTTATTACCACAAAGAGAGGTGTATGTAGGGTCTTTTGGAAGGAAAAGCATTAAATAATTCCTTAAATAAACGTAGTAAGAATAGATTCCTTATTCAAAAATGGTTTTATTTTATAAATGAGAACTACCTATTATGACGTGTAAGAACTTGTAGTAGCATCCTCATACAATTAACAGTGTATGGTGTTGAGTGGTCAAAACTCATAAGAAGAAAGGTATTTCTCAAGATTTACAAAAGAATGCTGAGAAAGGAGTATGAAGTTCTGGAAGAAGCATATCAAAATTGCAAATAGATAACCTGGTTCAAAAAAATGAATTATGTGGCAACAGTTGGTTCAACCATTCAAGTATTATTATTATTATTCCAAATGACCACATCACCATATACATATTTTTGAAATCTAATTTAGACGAGGAAAATCACCTTATATACCACAAAAGATAATTGCCATTTTAAGAGGTAAAAGGCCATCCGAATTATAGTTGGCAAAGAAAACTTTCTTTTTGAATCTTCATTTCCTTACTACTCATCTCTCATTAGCTCACTTGCGTTTTCTTTTGTCTCAGTTTACAATGGAGAGCGTGCCATCAGAATTCACTAAAAAATTCCAAGAGAATTATGAATATAAATGTGAACTTGAAACAAGAAATTGCTTTTTTTTTCCATTAAGCATTGAATTCAAATGGCTTAAAGTGAGGAGAACAAAAAGTCTAGTCAGAATATGTTTGTTAACTTGGAAACCTACTACTAGCGAAATGAAGAGCTGATACTTGTGTCTTTAATTTGATGTACCAAAAGCTAACTAACAGCTCCTTCCACCAACCCATTACCTTCTTCTTCTTGCCTCTAGAAAGTCATCAACAGCAGAGCATAACAAGGTTTGTTTACAGGGAATCAGCTCAATTATAGTCAAAAAGGAGATGTCAAGCTCATGTCACACATGTAACAGCAGTTTCTTTGTATTGTACTTATCATTTTTTAGGGTTGAATCATGGTGTCAATTTCTATTATATAAGCCATACTAAGATTATCGTACAAGCTTGTAGAAGATAAATGCTTCATGCACAGTTACCTATATAAATCAGTCAAAACCTCGACTACATCATTGGAAAGCTAGTACCTAGTTAGACATCAGAACGAGCTTAGAGACCAATCCAGATTTTCTATTATCGAATAGAATCCATGATAAAATTAATGGTACCAAAGAGGCAATACTAGTTCACGGCTTTCATTCCAATGTGATCATATTGATCGACTTGAAAAGTATGTTAGAATGATCAAACGCGAGATAACATCAGATCAAAAGAAGACCATTTCAAGCAGTAACAAACAATTCGAACAAAAGATGTGCCAGTTTATATAAGTACCTTTAAGAGCAAGAATCCTGCTGTTAGGGTTCATCAGAGCAGAATCCGCAGTGATCGGCCTCCTCAACGGCTGCATCGGCATGTTCATGTCAACGATAACGACGCTATTCTCTGGAGAGGTCTCCCTGACGCATATATATTTGTCCGATTCCATCGTGACATGCGTGAACGTGATGAACTGAGGATTGATCCCGATGCTCGGAAGCTGAAGATCACACCAACAGCCATCAGAACACACAAGAGAAGCGTTTCTTTTTCCCCGCATCGTCAAGAACAATGCCAATCGTCCCAAGAAGTTTCTAACAGATCAAGATTTACACCAACACATCCTAACCAAATCCAAGATCTCCGCCCAAAACCTACCAAGAATCGCAAACTTCCCCGATCCAAAGGGACCGGGGCTCAAGAAAAGAAGACACGGGAAGAAACCGAGAAGGCGGAAGGGCAGGGCGAGGAGACTCACCGTCAAGGCTTCCCGCATCACGATGGGGGCGTTGGCCGCGGCCATGGCAGCCGATTCGGGCCTCGGCTAGGGTTCCGGAAGCCGGAGAGAGCGAGAAGGCAAGGGATCTGGCGCCCTGGATCTGGCGGAACAAAGCCCTTACCGGCGATTCCAAAAAGAGACGAAGGAGGTCGACATCATATATAGCGCGGACACACCATACGGGTAAGTCTGCGAAGAAATGAGGTGAAGAGTTATTTGCGCATTTGCCCTATAATTCTTTTAAGTTAATAACATCGCCCAAACTATCGGTGAAGAGTTATTTGACACCCAACAATTATGTCATCATCCACGCACGCAAATAAAATAAATAAACATAAATATTTTACTTTTATAATTATATTAATATCAATATAGTTTTTAAAATTTTAAAAATTAATATACTAAAAGTAACTAACTAAGGAGGTAATATGTAATTAGTCCTAATCTTAATTAGGTGGATTTCAATTTTAGTTTTCATGGTGGGCATAAATAAAAATTAATTTTTTAGGTTTATTTGAATCATATTTGATGCTATTATCTTGAATATATTATTTAATAAAAAAACGTACGTATCTAATTTTTCCTTACAAATAAGGTGCTTTTGTTATTTATTCCATAGAGATATTGATCTACGAAATCCTTCAACTCAGGATAATGATAGTAGATATATTTAATTTTATAAATAAATTCATTCTTTTTTCCTCATATATGACGTAAGATTAAATTAGGATGTTTCTTGCTGCACATTGACACAACAATAAGATTGTGATATTTCATTCAGCTGGTCATAAATTTAGATTACAATCTCTACATAACCATCTGTGTTGATTTTTGGCAGTAAAGAGAATAACAATCAAGAAAATGGGGAAAAAAAATAAAGAAATACTGATCAAGATGATTTGATGCAGTCATTGGCTCCGGGATCTGGCGGCGGAGAGGATCTTGGCGTACAGAAGCTGGTTCCAGACGTCGGGGAGGCCCGGCACGCACCAGTGGATGCAGTCGGCGTACACGGCCGGGTTGGCCTGCTGCTCCGCCGTCATCACCGCCCCCTGCCGCGTCGTGTGCACCGAGGTGTGGGCGTCCTTGCGGAGCTCCGACATGGTGGTGATGTCTACGAAGGCGATGGGCACCCGCGACGTCGACTGCGCCGCCTTCTTCGCCCGCTCGAACATGCGCATGTCCGTGCCCAGGTGCACGCCGGTCACGTTCGTCAGCGGCAGCGTCTCCTTCGCGCACTTGATTCCGTTCGGATTTCCCCAGTCCGAACTCCTGTTACAAGAATGTAGCATCAAACAGCTCCATTAATCAACCATCATGCAATGACAGGAGACGGGGAGACAAGACGCAAGTGGAGACGAGTGGTTTGGTTTGGCAGGACCAGAGACAGCTAAGCTGTAAGAGTTGGAATTCAAGTGGCCAACCAAATTGAACAACTCAGAAATGGAAAGACTCGACGATGAACTTGCGGCTCTTTGAATAGGATTAGTTGCAACCCTCACTGTCAATGAGAGAAAGAAAGCTTTTGAAGGGACCATAGATGCTTTGGATCCCCCTAACTTCCGCAAAGAAATGTTCTTGGATTCAGTGGATCAAGTATCTAACCTGGAATGGAGAGGAGACATGCTCATGAAGAACACGGTTGTGCGCCTGGGATCCACGTTCTCATCCAGCCATCTTGACCAAGTCCTCATGACTCTCTCGTAAGCTTGCGGCCTCCCAATCCCATCGTACTCTGTCCAGTTTCTTGCTGAGGGTCTCCTGCAGCCCCAAAACTCCATGATTGGTCGTCCAGTGATCCACCACCGGTCAACTTCTATGGAAGGGATCTCTACTTACAGGACTTTCATTTCGAGAGTGTTCATCCACCAGATGTAGGTGTTGAAGACGAGGTAGTCCACCCCCTTCCAGTGCACCGCGTGCTTCTCGATCGAATCCGCCTTGATGATCCGGTCCAGGATGCTATGAACGTGCGGATCGTCGGAGTTCGATTCCACCAGGAACGGCGCCCAGTAGAATTCCACCGTTGCGTTGTACTCCTGCAAGATCATCGAGATCATCACATCTATAGATTTCCGCCATGAAGAGGGATGCAGAGCATCATATGGTACCTCTGCGATGAAGATGATACGCGAGCCATCCCATTTCCGCCCCTTCTTGCCGGGTGGAATCGCTGACTGCACCATGCACACCATCGACTCCCACTGATTCCGGTTCAGCGAGTCGCCCACGAACATTAGCCGCTTCCCTCGCAGCCTCTCCAGCAGTAATCTCGCGTCAAACCTTGAACGTATTCCAAGCTTAATCCATGAGCAACCGATGCACGACCTGCGTGAAGCTTAAATGATCAAACATACTTGGGCAAGGAGCAATCCTTGGGCTGCCACCTCCACTTCTGGTACATGTCTTCCTTCCGTCCGTTCTTCAAGCACGCCACCTGCGTGGACAGGAACTCGCACTGGTCCTCGCGGTAGAGCGGGTAGTTCACGTCGTCGTAGACCCAGTCGCCACGCGAGAGGTCGCACGTATCCGGCATGAACACGCTGGGATCTTCTCCGGTGACGGACGGCGTTGTGATGCCACCGTCGGCCTCCTTAGCAGCCATCACGTTCGTGACGGCGGCTGCCGCGTTGTCGGCTGCGATGGGCAGTTCTTGGACCACGGTCACGTTCACCCCGGCATCAGCCGTGCTGTCGACGGTGATGGGCAACTCTTGAACCTCCGGCACCTTACCGCTCCCCTTCTTCTCCTTCCGCTGCTGCTTCTTCTTCGTCCCCCGGGTCTTCTTACGCCTGGGATCATCAGCTTTGTGGTGCCGATTGGAAGCAGGCTGTCTTCGGAATTCCACGACGGGGCTGGAGAAGATCACCGGCAAGGACTCTTCCGTCTTGCGTCGGGCGAGGGAGTACTCGGTGAGGGACTTGACGCTCTCGCTGTACATGACAAAGGCAAAGACGACGATCGCCACGACGACGACGAGGACCGGGAGGTTGCCGCGCCTCCGGATGTATGATCCGGCGTGCTTCACGCCGGCCGGTGGCTCCGACGCGCCCGATAACCCAGGCTTCCGGCGGAGGGAATACATGACGCCGTTGAGCATGGCGAGGTCGAAGACGAGGATGCTGCGGCCGTGGTTGCGGTTAAGGGTCGATGAGAGACGGCGGACTTGGTCTCTTTGACTAGTAAGAGGAGGCTGCTTCGCAACAGATGTAATGTGGTTGCGGTTGCCTACGTCTCCATGTAGAAAGCAGAGGAGGCCATTAGAGTTAGGTGAGCGCTTGTTTATCCTCCATGATGGAACTTGTCTTCTCTACAACGAAATAAACATGGTTGTGTGGACCTGCAAGATGAAGAAGAATAACTTGGAGGTCAACTATCACCATTATTGTAGTCTATTCTCCTCCATCATTATTTATTCACATTGTAGACTTGTAACAGAAGGTGTTCTACCTGCCATCGCCACGTTTAACTCACTAACCTCTAAGATCTATCTTTTCTTATAGCACGGCAGTGAAGAGGAGGCGTACAGGAAAGCTTGGCTTTCTTGTAGATGTATAGCCAATTGACAAAGCACAAAAGAACAATCTTGGTTGTTGAAGACTGATCTTAAAGAACTCTCATGTGCTTTGGAAATCCTGAAGCACGGATTTGAAGATTGAGTGAACACTAATAAGCATTCAGAAGCTTGATTTTATTGACAGAAATAATGGAAAAATAATGTTGGGCCAGGAAAAAGGTGGACGGAGGTTCTGCAAGAAGGGACATCACTGTTTGAATCGAAGCAGAAGAGTTCGGAATCATAAAGTGATCAGAGAAGAATATGCAGTCAAACACAAGTATTTGGATAGTGTGGATGCGGAGTGAGCAGGTAGAATCTTCTGATTACTGATCCATTCAGTGCACCTCAGTGCTCATGTGAGGGGATTCCACACAAGTATCATGAGCTCATGGTATGGATGTCGACAAGTTTAACTTGTCCGCTCATAATAATGTCTTAATGTCAATTGTTGACATTGGATATAAAATATTCCAGCACCAACTATGAGTCACGGGCTTGGAGCCGATGTCAAACATAACTCGATATCTATTCGACACAAAAGGAAGTTGACGCGACGCACTTCCAACCAGCTCTATGCCACACGAGATTGTACGAGTCGATGTCATGCCATAGGAACACGGATGGACTGACCCACACTACAGAGGATGTACGGGTCGACCGCCCACATGATTGCATCGTAGAAGATACTGGCAATCATTATTAACCATTGTACCCCTTAGCCACCTCCACATGTATAAATATCGATTACCAATCCTGGGAGAGGGGATGGATTATCCATGGGCTAACTTGAGCATCGAAGAGGTTGAGTTGAAAATTCTCCCTCGACATCGATCTATTATATAGGATCAACGAATGCAACTCGACTCTAGCTCGAGGCACCCTTGAAGGCTCAGTCACAACCTTAGAGTCGTTCTTTCCAGCATGATCTCTCTTCCCTATCTACCTCTCCCCCGAGGGACCACTTGGATGATATTGTGTTTTCAGGACTGGATCAAGCCGTGCACTAACTCTCAGGCCATAGCATAAAGGTGCAAAACATTCTTGGCGCTAGAAGAAGGGCATCACTTAGTTGGTGACAAAGGGGGGTTGAGGCTGTCATCAAAGGGCGCCTTGTTGTCCATCGGGACATTATCATCCTCAGGGCAGTAGGCAAAGGAGTCTCACTCAACCTCCAAATCGGGATACTTGGCCTTGAAGCGTGTGAGGGTGTCCATGTACCCTTACTATTACGAGACCTACCCCGACCTCTCTAACTCCCTATGGAAACTGGTCGTCTCCTTGTACTGAGTGATCGCCTCCTTCACCGGCTCGGGAGCAAGACGTTGCTCTTAGGCCAAGGCCCCCTCTACTTCTTAAGTTGTGGTCTGGACCATCTTGAGCTCCTACAGCTCATCCTACAGGACTTGGTTCCTTCCTCAATTGTCCTTTAACTACTACTTGGACTCGTCGAGTCTCTGGTTGATGTTCCTGAGTTCTTGCTTGGCCCACTCCAACTGTTTAGCCAGGTCAGTAGCCTATGCCTCCACCTCGACCATAATAGTAGGTTCGACCCCTCCTCTAGCTCCTTAATTTTAGCTCAGAGCTCCTTAACAATCTCGAACAACTGATCAATTATCACCCTCACGTCATGGACTCAATCCACTAAGCCTATCATGTAATGTTACTGTTGCACAGCATGAGCAGACCAACATCAGCAAACCTCTAAGGAGGAACTTAATGCATGAGGCATAAGAGTTCGAGACTACTCATTATGACTATGCTTCAAGTGCAACTACTAATTAGCACCTTCGAGGATGAGCAGTATATCTGCTTTGCCAACAGGGGGAAGAAAGCCCCTCAGCAATACTCCATTGTGTCCACCCCATCAACCCACACCTTTTGTTCGTGTGTGAGATTCACCCACCGTGGTTCCAATGGGGTATCTGATGTCAGTTCCGAGAGGTTAGCCATCTATAGGGTCATGAAAGGCTAGGTCTTAGCCCTACACAAGTCTTGCATTAACCTTGGGTGTGATGCTTTCTTCCTAGACCACCTTGCCTTGGGAATGAGCAGGGTATGCCCCCTCGAGCATGGCCTGCAGTGGGAGCACCACCTTGAGCCAACATATATGGGATGTCAGCTAGTTCCTCAACAGAACCCTAGCAAACTTCAACCCCTTGAAGAGTTCCTTCAGAGCATGACACCTTTCGCACCATGAACTTCTGCCTCTTCTTCAACCATTTCGAGTTGCCACGACTTGACCGAGGTGTGTCGAGGGCTTCCATTGATGGCTCGCGAGTAGGAGGTGGTGCTAGCCATAGAGTCCTAAAGTCAAATGCATGAGCTGCCCCCTTCATGCTTTTAAGGTCCATGCCTATAAACCTAAGACAGTAGGATACAAGATCAATATCGGCATCGAGAAACATATAAAGAAAAATCTATGTCATACCCCGAGGGGCTGGGCTGAGACTCGCTCTAACCAAGCAGTTCTTATTCATCCTGATCACCGCCTTGGAGGAAGAAAGGATCTCCTTCAGGCACTTAACATGCTCAGTCTCCTTGTCCAATAGGAAGGGAGGATTATTGTTGATATCTTTTCCGACCATTCGAGGCCAAACCCCCACCCCTGACTGGCGTTGATGAAGAAGTAGCATGACTTCCAACCCTTATTATTTAAAGGGGTGTCGTTCACATTGAAGCCTCCTCAGGCGGCCAGAAAGTAGTCGCCCTACCCCTTACACAGCCTTAAGCAAGCAGAGAAGAGGGTTTGAGTTGGGCTGATCCCTGTTCCCTGACATTGCCCGATGAACGCCACAAGTTGGGCGTCATCTGGGAAGGCGAGATCTGCCACCATTGCAGACATAACTTATGACCGGGTGGAGTATAAGACAAAGTCCTGCTTCAAAGGTGTCACGAGATAGCTCGAATAGATTTGGGAATGGGTCATATGAGTATCGCCTAAGCTGAGGAACTTGCAACTCATACTTAGCCGAGATGTAGTACCGTGACTGAAGCCGCTCCACAAGCGACGTCGTCACAACCGAGTCATAGTTGTGGGCATCATTCATGCTCTCTGAGGTCTGGACGACCTTGACATCCGTTAAGGACATGCTCCCCAGGGATGAGCTTACCTGCTCTACCCTTAGACTACTTGAGGACAAAACATGGACCTTGATTGGAACCCAACTAGATGAACTAGAAGAAGAGGGGGAAGGATAAGACATTCCGACCTGTGGAAGAGTGACTAAATTGCAATGAAGTAAGACGACCCAACACGCCCCACTCGAAGCACTAAATGTAGGAAAATCTAGGATGACATCACATGCATAGCAGAAGAATGTAAAACAAAAATCCCAGATTTTCTAAAAAGGTGTTCGTAGTCGTATGAAGAATGGTGCGCAAAAACTTACGAAACTAAAAAACACGTGTGAGATAGTTGTGTTATCTAGGGAGATCATATATCCTTAAAATCCTACGGATCTGTGACTCTCTAGTGGTGATCCACACGATATGGCCTACGAACACGCTCCTTAAATCGCTATCTAAATTTCTACACTTGTTGGCTGAGGATAAGAAGGGGAGAGGAGAATAGGAGGTGGTAGCCAAGAAGGCCCTAGCCTATGGCCTTTTGGTTTTCTCCTATTTATAGAGGTCCTATATCAATTTAACCATAATGGATCCTACCATATTGGGTACTGTATCTCCATTCAACTATCCAAGTCTCTTAGATTAGTGGGTCTCTACCCAATAATCTTTTATTGGCTCCCATTGGATCTTATTCATAAAATCCAATAATTCAGAAGCTTATTGGATATCCAATAAGATATGGGCTCCAACAGATATCTCATATCCGAACCTTTACCCGTCGTAACACCTACCATATGTATGTGACCCTCTAGGCCCAATATCAAACTGGTTGTGTGTTATATCTATCAAAACTCCTTCTGACTCAGCGAATTATTATCTTCATAATAATTCACTTGATTCGTCAACTACGGATGTACTAGCCACTCCGTCGTAGTCCTCAAACGATATAGGAGAATCCAATCTATTATACCTATTTGTTATCAATTATTATATATCTATAGTCCCTCATATATCTAGCATCCCAGATATCATATATCGGGCATGGTGCTATCAAGCTCATACAGTTTTTACTTGAGTCTCACTCTAATTGGAGTCTCCCGTAGAACTCTTTCTCTCTCAATCCGAATGACTCCGACTAGAGATTTGTCTGAGCAAGAACACATGAAAGATCCTTTCATGATACCAAGAGTGGATGATCATCTATCGACACTCAATAGCCATCGTAAGGTTGGTTGTCACTCTCGATAATTGGTTGTATTAGATCTGAAACTTCCAAACCTTTAAGTTCGGTGTCAAAGGGTACAGTACTCATATAAAACATTCTTGGTGTCTCAAGTCTATGGACCAGATATACCTCTGGGATGATAGAATCGCTATATGATAATAAGGTATTATAAACTATCCAACATTCCGTGAGTAGATCAATTAGTGAACTCATTCTCCAATGAGCACCTATGCTATATCCCTAGTGTCCCCACACGAGCAATTATGAGACCAGCCATCTCCATCATAATGATGAGTATATAGTACACCAATCTGTTCAGTTATTTCGATGTTCCTCTCAAGTAACATATAGCCGAGATTATTCATGGTGTGTTTAAAGGTGAATCGGTCTCAATATCATGATCTCATCACGATCCGATTCTCATTGCATGGATCAATGAAAATCATAATAGATTAATGCAACAAGCAATATAATATGATAAAATACTAAATAATATAATAAGTAAAAATGTGTGTATGTTATGTCACATATGTCATCACTCACGTGATTGGTTTATAGGACACCTATGACTAGCACTAACAAATCTTGAGGTATAAAGAGGAGTAGAAAGAGCCAAGGAGTTTAATAGGTCTCCTCTCCAACCATTCACCCTCTATCATCAAGGCTGCCACCCCATTTGATGCAATCCTTTCAAATCCCCAAGGGTGGCAAATGTCCAATCCTCTATAATGGCACCTCGAAGAAACCCCCGTAAAGCCAAAAAGTTCCAGCCTCATCATGATGAAGTGATGCTTTGAGTTCTATAGAAACAACATGAACTCATAGGACTACACGACCAAAAAAAAGGGAGGGGTGCCCACCAGACTAGGCCCGCCATAATGGAAGATCAAGGCCAGCCACGGTGACACCATCAGGTCAAGCATGCTTGAGTTGTGCAAATCGGGAAAGATATAGTGGAAGATTCGGGGCCCACCACTACAAGGCCATCAGATCAAGCGTGCTCGAGTTGTGTAGATCAAGAAGGAGGTAGCGGAAGGCCCACCATGGTGAGGTCATCAAGCCAAATGTGCTCGAGTTGTGCATATCAGGGAGGAGGTAGTAAAAGATTCAAGGCCCACCATGACGAGGCCATTGAGTCGAATGTGCTTGAGTTGTGCAGATCGGGAAGGAGGTAGCGACTTATATAAGGCTTGCCACGACGAGACCATCGGACCAAATGTACCAGAGTTGTATAAATTGGGAAGGAGATAGCGGAAGATCAAAGCCTGCCACGGTGAGGTCATTAGGCCAAATGTGCATGAGTTGTATAGATCTGGTAGTGGAAGGTTCAGGGCCCACCATGACGAGGCCATCGGGTTGAGTGTGCCCGAGTTGTGCAGATCGGGAATGAGATATCAGAAGATCCAAAGCCCACCATGGTGAAGCCATCTGGCCAAATGTGCCCAAGTTGTGTAGATTGGGAAGGATGTAGCGGAACATCAAGGTCCGCAATAGTGAAGCCATCGGGCTGAATGTGCCTAAGTTATGTAGATCGGGAAGGAGATAGTGGAGAATCGAAGCCCACCATCGTGAGGTCACCAAGCAAAATCATCTCGAGATGTGCAAGTTAGGAGAAAGAAGAACCTCACTATGATAAAGTTGTGAAGAAAAATGTGTCTGAGGTGTGTAGATTGAAAAAAGAAAAAAACCCACCACGACGAAACCACAAAACGAAATATGTCTGAGGTATGTAAGTCAGGAGGAGGAGCTAGCCGTAATGTGTTCGAGGCACTTGAATCATGATAACGAGATCCACATCAGGACATCTATTGCAACAACACCACCAAAGAGCACTCGAGACATTTGAATCAATGGGATCCGACCTAAGCCATTAGATGACATACCTTAAGCTCCTCTATGAGGTACCCGAAGCACACCTTCAGGGAGGACAAATGATAAGGAAGATTCCAACACTAACCATGGGTCACTAGCTAGCAGCCATCGTGGAACACAATGCGACATCTATTAGACTCAGAATGAAGTTGACTTGGCAAGTGACGCACTTCCAACCAGCTCTGCGTCGCACGGGGGACTGTACGAGTCGATGTCGTGCCATAGTAACCCGAACGGGTTAACCTACGTTGTAGGGGACGTACGAGTTGATTGCCCACATGACCGCACCGCAAGAGGTATCAACAGTCATTATCAATCATTATACCCCCCCGACCACCTCTATAGGTATAAATACCGATTCCCTATCCAATGAGAGGGGATGAATTATCCATAGACTAACTTGAGCATCAAAAAGGTTGAATTGGGAATTCCCCCCAACATTAACTTGTTGTGCAGGATCCTAACGTAAATCGAGTGCGACTTGACTCTACCTTCGGGCACTCTTGAAGGCTTGGTCATAGCCTCATAGCCATCCTTTCTAGCACGGTCTTGTTTTTCCATTCATCTCTCTCTTGAGATCACCTGGACGACTTTATGCTTTTGGGACTGGATTAAGCTATACCGACTCTCAGGCCACGACGACGTAAAGGTGTAAAACAACACCCACAAAAATAGTGTGTTGATTGAAGATAAATAGATATATTTGTATTTTCATCATATTATTATATTTTATATTAAGCATTATTATGGATATCCTTGGGCATTTGTTGGATGTGGTTAAATAGGTCAGATTAGCTTACCGTATGGGCCAGATTGGGTCCGATCCGTTGACGCTGTCTTCTCGTCCAACACCACGAACCGGTCGGACCAAATCCCGTACACGGACCGAACCACCGGAGACGGGTTCAAAGTCCAAGCCCAACGTTGTGACGCGCGAAGACCTTGACTCAGTGGAGGACTCTCCCGAGTTAACCATTTCGAGGTACTCTCACCCGCGGAACAGCAATCAAATCGTCTCTCCCATCAACGTACCGACATGAGCTCCGCGGTACCACTTCCTACGTATATTCTTATCTCTCATCAGAGACAGGAAATGTAAACATCAACATTTTATTGGCTGAAGCTTCAGGACGCACCAATACTATTTCTCACATTTTGTAGATCCTGCTTCGTCAAAGACAGGTGACCCGAACACCCTAAGCAACGTCTTATTATAACCCGAACGCCACTCACGGTCGTCGTATTTCTGGCTCGCTTTGACGTCGCGAAGATGACGTCACCCGGCGGAACGGCGGCGGCCGCGCTCGACTCCATCGCTCGCTCCTTGGCCGAGATATGCGGCGACTGCGATGGCGGAGGGGATCACCGATGGGACCCGCCGCGACGCTTTTCTGACTTCGCCCGACGGCTAGAGGCGGTCGTCCGCGGCCTCGCTGGCGCGCCGGAGCTGTTGTCCTCCCCGGCCGTCCGCACCGCCCTCGGGGGCGTTGCCGCGGATCTCGATGCGTCCCGTCCCACCCTCTCCGTTTACCGTGGTCGGAGCCCCATCTACATCCTCATCCATTGCGTCCCCCTCTCCGACGCTCTCCGCGGTCGCGTTGCCTCCCTCGCGGCATGGCTTGCCCTCCTCGACTCCCCGCTAGCCTCCCTTCCGGACTTACGCAAGAAGGCCACCGACCTCTCCCGCGACATGGACCAAACCGATCTCAAGGTTTTATTTCCCCCTTCGATCTCTGTCCCTCATCCTTCTTTGATCCCGATCCGATCCCCCCCCTAAGAAACAAAATGTAACTTCGATTCAGGTGACGGAGACCGAGGAGAGGGTTTACTCAAGCCTCCAAAGGGAAGCAAAAGAGGTGGTCCAGAGCAGCAAGGCCGTGCAAAGTGCCACCGTCATGGACCTCGCTCGCGCCCTCGGAATCGATCCTGCTGATCACGGCAAGCTCGGGGAGCAAATCAAGCTCTTGAGAGCCGACCTCTCTGGCCTTAGCTCCTTGGCCGAGAGACGGATCCTGATCTCTCTTGAGAAGATCTTGGATGACTGGTCAAAGGAGCCCTGCATTGCTGATGGCTTGGTCACTGCCAACTTCGAGGAAGAAGCCCAGATTCCGCCCTTTAAGAATTTCCTTTGTCCCCTCACCAAGGGGGTGATGAAGGACCCCGTGGTTCTCGAATCGTCCCAAACATATGAGCGCGCAGCTATCTGTCATTGGTTTGATCGCTGCTTGGAGGATGGGCGTGACCCGACCTGCCCCGTCACAGGGAAGGTGCTCCATTCGCTGGAACTGAGGCCCAACATTGGACTTGCGGGTGCAATCGAAGAGTGGGTTAATCGCAATGTTGAAATCCAGATAAACTCAGCATTGCAGTATCTCGCTGAAGAATCTTCTTGCCCGGTGGAGTGCATATTGACGGTGCTGGATAATGTTTATAGGATCTCGGAGGAGCACCCATCGTGCCGGTACAAGGTGAGGAATGCAGGAATCGTCGCTCTCGTGGTGAAGTTGCTGAAGGACCAGTCAAGTAGGATGGGATCGGAGTTGAGAGGCAAGACCCTAATGGCCATGCATAGCATGGCAAAAGATGGCGAAAGCAAGGTAATTCGACATGCCTGTGATTTTCCAACATGAGCAGATCCTGATTGTTCTATACTAGAGATAAGTAGTTCACTTATTGCTTTGGAACACTGGCTATTTACTCGGTCAAATAGGCAAACGTTAGCTCTACTTACTGATCCTTTGATTTAAGCTGGGGCCATACATTATTTTTGAGAAAGCAGCTTCACTTGTTTCAAGTGCTTATCTGAGTTTTCATGAATATATCATAAAGTAATATTAACATTAGGAAATTTTGTGTAGCTAATCATGCTTGAACAAGGTATTACTAGACTGGCAATACGAAGCCTTACTGGGCGGTCAGAAATGGAAAAAGAGTATGCTTTGAAGCTATTGCTTGAATTCTCCATTGATACAGACTGTTGCACCAGAATAGCACTGGAGAAAGGGGCTTTAGTTCTTCTCTCGAGTATGGCTGCAAATTCAGACCATCCCACATCATCCAATTTAGCTGAAGAAGTACTAAAAAACTTGGAAAAAGTGGAGGACAATGTTCAGCACTTAGCCATGGCTGGAAGGTTTCAACCATTAGTGGCTCGGTTGTGCAATGGTATGGCTCCAACTTTTCAGTGTAAACTGTTCAATTTGAGTTGATAATTACTCCATCTGTAGCAGTATCTATCCAATATTCATCATATGTTACTTTTCTTGTATGTATAAAAGAGTTTTTCATTCTTCTAACATGCTTGGGCATTCAATTAGTAGTTGTTCCCAACAATCAACAGAGATATCTTTACCAGAATGAATAAATATGGGTCTGTATCTTTCTTTCTTGTTACTTTTGAACACTTCATGTGGTACCAGATATCATTTTGAGTGATGCCAAGTTATAATAGTTTCTTTTTTTCCTGTTGTAGTTTACATAATTTAGAGTGCTGCATTGTGAGGTTGACCGTTTTGCTTGAAAACCCAATAGTACCATGAAATCCTTGCCACTTTTGGAAACTTCTTATGATCTCACTATATGATGCATGCAATATTAGTTGATCCCAAAAATAATGGTGAGATACCCATCCAAGTTTATAGATTTACTTTGTAATGCAATTAATAACTACTATATACCGTCTCCTCTAAAAAACTCTTTGCTTTGTGCCTGTCGAATATGTGCCTGCTTCCAAATCTTTTTCCACTTCCAATATAATAAACAAATGAAAATGAAGATGACAAGAATTATTATTATTATTCCTATAAGTATCTTTTGTTTTCTTCAGCTAATATTTCTATGGATCATAGGCACTGAGGATGTTAGACTGGAGATTGCAACTCTTGTGGGAAAAATGAGTTTAACAAACAATGGAAAAGACTATATTGCTAGACAAGGAGGTCGAATACTGATCAATATGCTCTCATCCAACCAAGAGCAGCAGGAAGCTAGTTTGCATGCCTTGTATAATCTGTCAACCTTGGATGACAATGCTGCTATACTAGTTGATTTTGGAATCCTTCCAACACTTATGGATATTCTTTTTGCGACACAGCAAGATGCTCCATCTGAGATTAAAGAATTGGCGGCATCAACAGTTGCAAACATTGTCTCCATATCTGGGCACTGGGAACTATCATTTGGCGATAAAGAAGGACATCAAATACAATCAGAATTTATTATCCGAAAGCTACTGGATGTTCTGTCTCATTCACCTTGCAAATGCCAGGCTGCTGTTCTTCATATTCTATGTGGCATTGCTTCTTCTCCCAGAGCATCAGGTATGCTTCACAACTGAGATTAAATACACTATTTGATGTTCTAGGTTCTTTACTCATTAAATTGTCAATTGAAAAGGAAAAGTATTGAGACATTAGGCTTCAAAAGGGTTGGAATGTTTTTCAGAAATTACCAGGTCAAAAAAAAAAAAATCATTGTTTGCTCCAGCTATTTTACCTTAAAACCCATGTTGTAGGACTACTAAGTGTCATCTTCCTATACAAACCAAAAATTTTAGAAACTGGGTGTTAAAACTGTCACTTTTAGGGTTTAATCTTGAATTCTTAGATAGAAATGCTTTCTTCCTTTTTTTTTTTCTGTCATACACAAAAAATGATTCTAATGATATCTTTGTTCTCGTGAAGTAAATTATTACATTGTGCGAATCATTGAATATAAACTTCTAATTCATAATAGGACAAAAGATAATGCACTAGGATTTCCATTTCATGTATCAAAATTATATCTATTTTTGACCGAACAAAGACATACTAATCAGCACAGTCCTGAAAGGCCCGCTTGTTGACCAACAGAAGCCAATGGCATTGGAAGTATGCATGGTTTAAAATGATGATCCGACTAGTACATACAGATTGGATCATATACCTTGGTACAGCTTGGTTTAACAGTCATTTTAATTTTCTATAATTTTATTCAGCAGTATTGGATGTTTGGTATGCCAATCATCATAACACCATGCCCTTTTGGGGCATGAGTTTCAGCGAACTCTACTGGAATCCACTGAATCTGGTTCATTCCAACCAGCTAGTCACCTGTCAAGAAGAATATGAGCAGGGCCAATAGGTAATTATAAAAGAGGAAATTAGAAGATGGGAAGAGGAAAGAGAATAAAAAAAAGACATAAGTCTATTAAACCTGACTAGCAAAGTGGGCTCCTGTCTGGATATCTAGGTTCACATGTTATGTCTGCTTGTGCCTTGCAGCTTAACCTAAATTCAGCAAAGCGGATTCTTGTATTATCTATTTTTTCCTGTTCCTTTTATTTTGCTTCTCTTTAGTAATTTTTACCATTTTGCCGTAATCTTGTTACTTTTGTTTTCAATTGGCATTTGTTTGTAATTTCTGGACCAAAGAGATTAGCATATACTCTGTTTTTTTAACTAGTGTGTGTGTGTGCATGTGTGTGTGTATGCACTCTTGTCTGCTTGCTATATGCTTAAGTGTAATTGAATGCACTTTGCTGTCGTTTCAACAACCAGGTTAGTTTGTTTCACTTGACACCATTTTTCATTGTTGACTCAAGATCGATCGATCAATCAGCTTAATATATGATACAATGGTGAGCCTTTGCAACAAAATTTCTAGTAATTCAGACTGATTGCAAGCAGATATATGGAATCATAAATTTTATTTAGATGTTATGAAGATAAAAAACTAAATTAAGTACATTTAGAAAATGCAACATTTCAAAATGCACCAGGATATATAACAGATTGTAGCAATCTAACTTATACTTGATACAGAAAGCATGTCAGATTTTAAGTAATATAAATCAAGAATATGTGATAAAGTGCATATGGTATGAGATTAGAGAGACAGAAATTGCTGACTAAGCGAATACAAAGAATGGCAGAGAAGAAAGGATGAAATTAAAGGCAAGGGAGATGGTAACATCAGTAAGAGAAAACCCACCATGCCAACATTTTTTTTTATAAATCATAAAATGTTGATGTATGAGTTGAATAAGTTGCCATATTTTTTTAAGGCATTAGGCCACCTAGACTGAGAGTTAAAAGGCACAAAAGATGAGTAAGAGTCATCCAACTGTAGTATATTCTGAGGATTTTGTTAGTTGTTAGAATTCATGGAGAAATTTCTGATAAAATTAAAATATTAGAATAACTGAAATAAAACACTCAAAAAGTCAATTTGTTTTAATTGATTATATTTATTGAAGCTGAATTTCAGTTCTATGGTGAATCCATCCTGCATCATACTTCAACTTGGAAACAATGACAGTGGTATTTCTTACTTCAACTTGGAAACAATGATAGTGGTATTTCTTTTCTATTAAGTTGATAGTATTGCTTTTAATTAAATAGATAAATATTTGCATTTCTGAATCACCACTGTGTAATTCCTCTTATTATTTCTACGGATACAGATATGGCAGCTTCTTGTATTGAAAGTAGTGGTGGCCTTAAAATTGTAGTACAGTATATTGAATACTCAGAGATTGACCATAGAGTGAATGCTTTTAGACTTCTAAACCTGTTATCTGAAAAGCTGGGGCAAGTTCTTGCTGAAGAACTTAGAGCTTCTAACAAGATTGTCTCACTCAAGGGAAAATTGCTAGATGCTCATAGCTCTCTTGAGGAGAGATGTGAAGTTGCAGGGCTACTTGCCAACCTTCCCATCTTAGATGATGAAGTGAAGACAGTTCTCGGATCCGATCTTCTTACATGGATAATTAGTCACATTAGAGAGGAACAATCCATTTCTTCTGGAAGGAACTCTAAAAAGGTCAGAAGAATGTTGGAAGGGCTTCTTGGCCTTCTATTGCATTATGCAAAGACTCCCGACCCAACAATAATTACCCTAGTCCAAGAAAATCAGTTCATGAGAATCTTTCGAGAACAACTGAACAGTCGTCCACATAGCAGAGCAAAGCAGCGAGCTGTCCTTGGTCTGAAATACCTTTCTGAGTTTGCAAGGGTATCAGTAGCCACTGATCTCTTAGAACCTCAACCACCCCGTGGACTTTGTTCTCCCTTGGTGTTATTATGTGGAATGGCACCAATGGTTCCTATATTATGTCCACTACATAATGTTCCATGTGACGGAAACAGCTCTTTTTGTTTACTAAAAGGAAATGCAGTCAAGCCACTGATTGATCTTATGAATGATGAGAATGTAGACGTTCAGTTAGCTGCAGTGGAAGCACTTTCCACGATTCTTTCAGATGTTCAAAACCTTAAGAATGCAAAAGAAGAGCTGGAACAGCTTGGACTTTTTAGAGCTGCAATATACCTTTTCAAAGAGGTTCGACCAGGAAAACTTCAAGAAAAAGTGGCACTGATGGTAGAAAGGTTCTTTCAAGTTGAGGCCCTTGCTCAAGATTATTCAACCGATCAAGATCTTGTGATGGCATTGGTTGGAGCTATGAAGCATGGGAATGCCAACACCAAGAAGCATGCTCAGGATGCTCTGGCCAACTTGAGAGTGTTGTCTGGTGTAGGAGGCAAACCAAGTTCAAATCATGGTAAAAGAAGTAACAGATGACTCATCCCTTCGATGACTCATAACTTCTTAATAGACTGAGTGTATTATGGTTTGTACCAGCGAAAATACTTTGTGAAGGAGACCCACGGAAATGCAAACTTATTAGATTCTGAATCGATCATGGTTTTTTGTGGAAGTTAGCTCATTGTTGGAAACAACAGCAGGGACAGACTCTGAGGCACCAAACATGTTCAACATGGAGATGTCTGAGTATATTTTCTCTGCTGTCAGAATTGATGTACACAGAATAATCACATCATCAGTTGAAACATGAGATTGCGAGGTGCCACTGACCCTAGTACATCTGACCGGCAGTTGGTCAAGACAACCATAAGAAGGTTTTCATGCTGCTGGATGTGTAGCCATTTGATTGCCAAAATGCTGATACTATCACAACGAAGGGTAACAACGCCTGAGAGTGCTGAACCATGATCTTCACAAGAATGGTAAAAACATTTCCTTGAAGGTCTTCCAGTGTACAGAGCAATGGATGAACTTTTTTTCTCTCATTTATATGTCTCATGGAGAACGTACCTCTATCTATTAAGGAACATAACTGATGATGATGATGATGATGATACATAATATATATATATATATATATATATATATATATATATATATATATACATACATACATATATATATATATACATACATATATATATATATACATACATACATATATATATATACATACATACATATATATATATATACATACATACATATATATATATATATACATACATACATATATATATATATACATACATACATATATATATATATACATACATACATACATATACATACATATATACATATATATACATCTTCCACCTGTAAAAGATTGGGAATCGAACTTTCACAGGACTGTGGTTCAGTTTTTGTATGTTATTAAAAGGCCTGCATGTGATATTTTTGTTGTAAATGAAGTCCTAACTAATTTGTAATTGTAACGCAGCAGGAGATTAATTTATGCAACAAAGAATGTTCAAATGGAACATACTTGATGGTTGGCTGTAAACATTCTGCTCTGGAGTAATAACAGCTATTTCATGAATCTATCTGGAAAATTGAGGCCCTGCTGCATGTGATACAAAACTCTAGGAAGCACTCTCACTTTGGAGGCCAATTGGAGCAGGCAGATGTATGATTTGTTTTTGTTACAGAAGCCCTGAAACTTATTTGTTGATGTTTTACCTGATCCATTCATATTGTTTCAAGCTACACTGCCTGATGTATCAATTGCATAAACAATGAATCAGGTCAGTCACAGTTCATCAAATGTTGACCAGCCTTCTTGTGGTAGATTCTGCTATTTTGCTGCTGAGATGTGTTGCGTTAGCTACGTTCATGAGAACTGACACAACAATAGAAATCAAGCACAATAATAGTGGATCATGTACTTTGCTATCGTCATCTTAATTTGTAGGTATAACGCTGCCAATCCAAGAAACAGCCGTCCTTAAAACTACAATTCATGGAGTCAACTTTCTGCAAATTTTATTTGACTTATCTCTCAATATACTCAAATTCAAACCCTATTAAAATCGAATGTAACTTAATATTCGATAACATTATTACGATATCTTCACATCAGTAAAGCTTGAGGGACTTCATTTGGGATTTGCCACTCGGGCCTCTCTTCCTCACATACATCCTGTGCTCGTTGAAGGTGATGCATGGATACAGTGGAGGCAGCTGCGGCGTGAGAAGCTCTGGCGCAGGTCCGATGGCCACATCTCCCTCCGGATTGTAGAAGAAAGCAATGGAGAGTCGCTCGTCTTTTGAGTTAGCTATCACCCGATGGTCCACACTCTTGTAGATCCCATTGCTTATCACCTGTTGAGCAAAACGAACACGATGATCTCAAATCCTGGAGTATGACTGAAGTCGATCATCGTCTTCAGATGACATGGCGAGGGGGATGTATGATATGATTCAAGTATGGTGTAATGTTAGGAAAGAGAGGAGTTGATGCAAGTCAACTTCGTTGAGTATTGCAAACAGTGTGTCGGCCACATTTCGAAGGAACCAATGAAGCATCGGAGCTATCAGTTCCAACTTTCGTGCCCAAAGTTTTCGTGCTTTCTTGCTTCGTGCTCACGTACGTCATGCATGCAAATCGTAGTGGGGGATTGGAAGCAGATGACCTCGATCTGGTCGGCGACGTTGACGATGAAGGCGCCGGGGACAGGCCGGACGGTGAGCCACGCGCCGTCCTTGCGAACTTGGAGCCCCTCGACGTGGTCGTCGGCGAGGAGCACCGTCAGGCCTCCGGGATCGGAGTGCGGGGAGAGGCCGAGGGTGAGCTCCGGCTGCGGGCATTTGGGATATAGGTTCACTCTCACGCATGAGGCGGTGCCGTCGCCGCCGAACGCCCTCCGGAGGTACTCCTCGTCCAAACCTAAGCCCATCGACAGCACCCTCAGCAGCACCCCGCAAAGCTTGAACACCTCGCCGCCGTACTCCTCGGTGACCTTCCTGCTCCCACGCAATCATCAGACAAGAAACTAAATCTCAAGCTAATGCGGTGGTAGCTACACACCTCAGGGTGCTCGGACGAGCCGGCCAGTGTCGGTCATGGCTCTTGATGGACAGGGGAAGGAGATGAAGGAAATAGTAATCTCCCCAATCTAAAACAGCGCCCTTCTCGACGCCGACGCGGCTGCCGTACCCCTCGTAGGTCGCCGGGGAGTTGGCATACCTCTGCTTCTCATCCAAGGGACGGCGGAAGAACTCCCTCCACACCCCCTTCATCTCTTCCACCAGATCCGGCCTAACGCCGTGGTTGATCACCTGGAAGAAGCCCCACTCCTTGCATGCGTCCCAGATCGCCACCATGGCGGCTCGGCTATCCACCGACCCGTCGTAGATGCCACGCAGATCGACGACCGGCATGGTGAGCCCCCGGTCAAGAGTGGCCTCGAGAGAGGGCCGATCGGATGGCGGTTTCACGTACTTCTCGGGGATAGAGGTCAGGCCGCCGTCCGACAAGGACTGGACGGGGACGACCGGCTCAGGCCACTGTCGGAGGTCATCCATGGCGAAGGTGAGCTGCACAGGGATTAAGGTTTCCAGGTGGTGAGAGGACGATGCACCCTGTTCAGCCTTTTATAGCATGTGGAGGGAGCCGAACCTGGCGATACTGCAATCCCTTCTTACCTTCCTACTACTGACAGTTGTCTAAAGTTGTAGGCGTTCAATTCGTAGTGTTGTTATAAGGTAAGAGAGGGATGTAACGGCGAATGCACATATTCGGCATGAGTTCTTGACGTGAGAATGACCAATGCGTAGCATATCAATTCCTTGCTTTGCCAACGTGAATTCAAAGCTGAAATCTGTGTATTACCAATCCAACTCAAACGGGTTGGATACACATATATCTGAGGGACAATGCTTTGCATCCAAATTCGACTAACCACGATTCATCTATCTATCCGCAATGATGCTCTTTTGAATCTGATATTTGTCGTTTGTTTCTCGGCGATTCTCACTCATACTTCCAATGAACACACAACCAATGAAAGATGCGCCGCCGTAGAGGAGGAAGAGACAGAGAGATTCTTTCCTCGTCAAATGAGAGAGAGAGAGAGAGAGAGAGAGACGGGGGCGAGGATGCCGACGTCTGCTGCGAACATATATGTCTACGTGAAGAGTTCATACACTCCATGGGGACTAATTCATGTCTATCTCCGGCCTTCGTCTTTTCTTTGACATTATGTTTTCAGCCATGTGAGGAATCAACGAGGATTACAGAGCTGAAGAACCGAATTAGAGTCCATTCCCGTGTCGCTTTCTCCGACTCCACTCTCGTCTTCCACGGACTGATTCCTGCTCCGAGTTCCAAGGTTTCCAAGTCCATCACGCATGGGCTGCAACCGCGGATTGCGATTCGACTCGATGATCGCAATGGGATAGTCCTACTTACATGGGAAAGGAATCGATGGACGTCTTCACATAGCATTAAGATTGTAACCGTTCATTAAGATTAATAATTCATGATAATGAATTTATTCATTTATAATAGTTTAAATATTTCAGTTTTTTATTCATAATAAATGAAACCGTTATTTATTTAATATCATTAAAATTCTTCGTTATGATTTAAACGTTAGAAATTTGAATTAATTCTTAACGTTATGAGTTGGTGATAATAAATGTTCTTGATGGGAGAATATCTATATAAATGAGGATTTTGGTCCTTGGGCTCAACATCATATCTTTGAAGTTAAAAGGATTACATATACCATCTAAAACAAGAGTTCTGAGCCGAGAAGTGTCAAAGTTCAAGAAGAAATCGCTGCAGAAATTTTTGACAATAATGGTTGGAGGTATGCTATTTCGTTTCCGCATTAGTTTTATTGTGTTTCTATTATAATGATTTAGAAACACAAGTTGGTATCAAATATTTTTAACAGTTGGTATCAGAGCAAATTCCTCTGATTTTAACCGAAAGAGTTTTCATTTTTTATACCATGAATATAGCTTTATTTTATTTTTTTTAACTTCTTGATATATTTCTTATTGAAAATCATGAGAATATAACTTTTAAATATTTGGAGTTAGTAAAATGCTTATTTATGCATATTTGGTTATATTAATTTATGCTTATGAGTCAATTTTATATGTCTAAAATGTCTAGTGATTAATATAATCTTAATTAATTAGGAATTAGTCACATCATTCTTAATTAATTAAAAATATATATAAAGTTAAAATAAGGATCACATAAGTAATTAGACATTATATTGTGACTGATTATATTTAATATAATAATTATTATCTCACATGATTTTTTATTGTATTAAATATAATTAATCAGGATAAAATATCATATTATTTTCATAATTTACCCGCAAGGATTATAAATTAGAATATAATTTGATAGTTTTATCATAAAGACAATTTGAATCTATTTGAATTAAGAATTTAGCTCGCAATTTTATGTCATGAGATTCATATTTTTTGGCGTGTTTCAGTAAAACATGCAATTTAAACTATTAAACTTCAAATTTTGACATAAGCGTGTTTGATTTTATGTAGTTTCTCAAACTGTTAATTTCTCTAATATTCGATGTGATATTCCTGAATTTAGGGGTGATAACTATAAAATATAGAAGGCGAGGGTCCTCCTCCATTTAGGGTGGATAGATATTGATTATGCTATTAGGAAAGACGAACCATCTACAGTCACTAATACTAGCACTCCAACCGAGGTCACGTTATATGAGTGATGGGAGTGATCCAATCGGCTCAACGTGATGTTTATCAAAACTAGATAACTGTTGGTATACGTGGTTCAGTTGACCAGCATGAAAATGTCCAAGACTTACTACAAGCTATTGATGAGCAATTCGTCACTTCAAAAAAAAGCACTAGCAAGTACCATAATAATAAATTTTTCATCCCTTAGACTCACCAACGTAAAGGGTGTGTGTGAGCATATAATACAAATGCGAGATATTGTGGTTCAACTTAAGAAACTAGATGTTAATATGTCATAATTTTTCCTGGTGCACTATATTCTGAACACCCTTCCACATCAAAATGGGTATTTTAAGATTTCATACAATACACGTAAGGACAAATGGTTAATCAATGAATTAATGACCATGTGTGTTCAAGAAGAAGAGAGGCTAGTGATGGAACTAGGTGAGAGTGCATTGGTGGTAACCACTCGCGGCAAGAACAAACTGATAAAAATCAAGCCAATCAGAATGCTCATTAATAGGGAAAAGGTAAAATACAACCCCAAGTTGATATCAAGAAAGAAGCAAAATGTTTCTTTTGTAAAAGGAAGGGACACACGAAAAAGGAACGCACGAAATTCCAACAATGGCTTGAAAAGAAAGGTAAACTAATCTCGTTTGTATGTTATGAATCTAATATGGTTAATATTAATATTAACACATGGTGAATTGACTCTGGATCAACAATCCATATTGCAAACTCTTTGCAGGGCATGCAAAACCTAAGGAAGCTACTATTAAGTGAGCAAAGCATCTTATTAGGAAATAAGATGGGCTCATATGCGGAGGCAATCGAAACATGCATTTTAACTTTAAGTAGTAGTTTTATTTTAAAATTGGAAAGGACCTTTTATGTACCAAGTTTCTCATGAAACTTAATTTCTATTTTCAGACTCATACCATTTGGGTATTCCTTTAATTTTAAAGATACATCATTTCGTTTATTATATAAAACTGATTGTATTATGAAAGGTATTTTGTCTGATGGTCTTTACCATATTTTATTACAAAATGATGATACTCAAAGTTCAGTGCATGTTCACGCTGACACTAAAAGGTGTAATATTATTGATGACTCCTCTATATTATGGCATCGGAGATTAGAACATATCTCCATAGAGAGAATTAAGAGATTAGTTAACGATGGGGTACTTAATACTCTTGATTTTACTAATTTTAAGACTTATGGACTGTATTAAGGCAAAACAAACCAATAAGTCCAAAAAGGATGCTAATAGGAGTTCAAATATATTAAATATCATTCATATTGATATATGTTATCCAGACATGGATATACATGGTCAGAAATACTTATCTCTTTTATAGATGATTACTCACGATATATGTATATATATTTGCTTCATAACAAAAATGAAGCATTGGATGCCTTCAAAGTCTTTAAAGCTGAAGTTGAGAACCAATGTGGTAAGCAAATTAAAATTATGAGATCAAATAGATATGGAGAATATTATGATAGATATACTAAAATTGGACAAGCACCTGGTCCTTTTACTAAGTTTCTTCAAGGGATTGTTGTCCAATACACTATGCCCGATTCTCTATACCAGAATGGTGTTATAGAAAAAGGAAACTGAATATTATTAAACATGGTGCAGAGTATGCTCAGTAACTCCAATCTTCCTAAGTTCTTATGGACTGAAGCACTAAAGACGATTGTGTATATATTAAATTGAGTTCTAACTAAGGTTGTCAAAAAGACATCATTTGAATTATGGAAAGGTTGGAAACTGAATTTACGATATATGCGTGTTTGAGGATGTTCGTCTAAGGTCAGGATATATAATCCATAAGAGAAGAAACTAGACCCAAGGACTATTAGTGGGTATTTAATTGCATATACCGAAAAATCCAAAGGTTACAGGTTCTATTGTCCATCTTACACAACTATGATTGTGGAATAAAGAAACGCTAAATTTCTTGAGGATGATGTGATTAGTGGGAGTGATCATTTCAGGAACATAGTTTCTACACATGATCATATAGAATCTCAACCTTCTACATCAAATGATAAATTAGTTATAGTTCACAGCACTCGTCAAGTACAAACTAGTGCCGAACAACAAATCATTGAAATTCCACAAGTTACTGATAGTATTCTAATAGATCAAGCAGTTCAGGAATTATAACAAGCTCCCGAATAACTAGTTGAACCACAAGTTCCTTACGGAAACATTGGTATAACATTAAGAAGATCTACTAGAAATAAAAGATCAGCAATTCCTAGTGATTATGTTGTATATCTACAAGAATCTGACCATAATATTGGAGCCAAAAATGATCCTGAAATATTTTCATAAGTCATGAGTTGCAAAGAGTCAAATTTGTGGGTTGATGCAATTAAAGAAGAGATGAATTCCATGATGAGCAATGGAGTTTTGGATCTTGTAGAGTTGCCTAATGAAGCAAAGACTATTGGTTGCAAATGGGTCTTTAAAACTAAGAAAGATTCATTATGCAACATTGAGAGATACAAAACAAGACTTATTGCAAAGGGATTTACTCAAAAAGAGGAAATTGATTATGCGGAGACATTTTCTCCTATATCTAAGAAAGATTCTCTTCGTATCATTTTGGCATTGGTTACTCATTTTGACCTTAGTTATAACAAATTGATGTGAAAACGATATTTCTTAATAGAGATATGGAGAAAGAGGTTTATATGAAACAACACGAAGGTTTCTCCTTTAGTGTTGGTAAACACTTGGTTTGCAAGCTTAAGAAGTCTATATACAGTTTAAAACAAGCATCCCACAAATGATATTTTAAATTCTATGAAGTGATTTCTTCATTTGGATTTATTAAAAATCCCATGGATCAATGCATATACCAGAATGTCGGTAGGAGTAAAATATGTTTGCTTATTTTATACATAGATGATATTTTGCTTGCAACCAACGATAATTGTTTGCTGCATGAGGTGAAATAATTCTTTTCTAAAAATTTTGACATGAAGGATATGTGTGAAACATCTTGTGGCATTAGCATTAAGATCTATAGAGATAGACCTCGAGGTATTTTAGGTCTATCATAAGAAATCTATATCGATAAACTTTTAGAAAGATTTCGGATAAAGGATTGTTCACCAAGTGTTGCTCCCATTGTGAAAGGTGATAGGTTCAATTTGAACCAATGCCCAAAGAACAACTTTAAAAGAGAATCAATGAAAAATATCCCATATGCTAATGTCATAGGAAGCCTTATGTATAGACATACAGACAATCTGGATATGATTGGTTACTCAGATTCAGACTTCGTTGATTGTGTTGATTCTCGTAAATCAACATCAGGATATATTTTTATGATGGCTGGTAGAGCTATTTCTTGGAGAAGCACCAAGCAGACCTGCTATTTCTACCATGGAAGCTGAGTTTGTCTCTTGTTTTGAGGCTACTTCACATGGTGTATGGCTTAAGAGTTTCATTTTTGGACTTAGAATCATAGATTCTATTTCTAGGTCATTAAGAATTTTTTATGATAATTCAACTGCGGCCTTTATGGCTAAAAACAATAAAAGTGGAAGTCCAAGTAAACATATCGACATTAAGTATTTAGCCATAAGAGAACGTATAAAAGAAAAGAAAGTGGTCATTGAGCATATTAGCACTAAATTGATGATTGCTGATCCTTTGACTAAAGGCATGCCACCTTTGAAATTCAAGGATCATGTAGAGAAAATGAGACTTGGTTCCACTTTGTAATGATATTGAAGCTCTTATATATTGTGATATTTTCTCATTCATGTGCACATTATTTTAAGAAAATATATTGTTACTCGACCAAGAATAAACATAAGGTTTATTCATTAAGTAATGTTACCACATTAAGATTAAAAAACTAAATACATCGTAATACATAGATGATAATACTCGCTCTTAGAGGATTTATCGCTATGATTTATGTAGTTATTTCTTAAGAAAGTTATTCAATAAAGATTAATTCAAATTATAAATCTAAACGAATGGACCAAGTGGGAGAATGTAACTGTTCTCATTAAGATTAATAATTCATGATAATGAATTCTTTCATTTATAATAGTTTAAATATTTTAATTTTTTATTCATTATAAATAAAATTATTATTTATTTAATATCATTAAAAAAATTTATTATGGTCCAAACGTTACAAATTTGAATTAATTTATGAACGTTATGAGTTAGTGATAATAAATATTCTTGATGAGAGAACATCTATATAAATGAGGATTTTGGTTCCTGGGATCAATATCTTTTTGAAGTCAAAAGGATTTCCTATACCATCTAAAGCGAGAGTTCTGAGCCGAGAAGTGCCAAAGTTCAAGAAGAAACCATTGTAGAAATTCTTAACAATAATGGCTGGAGGTACGTCATTTCGTTTATGCATTAGTTTTATTGTGTTTCTATTATAATGATTTAGAAACATAAGTTGATATCAAAGATTTCTAATATGGATAGCCTCCGAGAGTGGTGGCTTGAGGCGTGTGAGTTTAGTTGCAGCGCCATTGAGTGTGGTGTCAGTGAGCTTGGGTGGGACGAAGAGTACCTCCATGGCGGTAACATCAACATTGAGATGTTGTGGTAATATTATGATTAATTTCATATTCAAAGTGATTTAAGATTAAGATTGAATATGATAAATATATTATTATTAATTTTAATCTATTTTTTATATTTAAAGAAATTAAATAAATTAACTATCCTAATAAAATCAGATTTGATCTCATATTACAAAATGACTAACATTTTGAGGGAGGGCTCTAATTATTTTATAATTTAGTTTTTATCTTTTCAAAATCATATGGAATCCGTCAAAATTGAACGATTAGATTTTGACCTATTTAGGAGCACAAAATGTAAAAATTAGTGAAAATGAGTTTATTCTTAATTTTAAATCAAGATATTTATTTATTTTTGACAAATTCCCTGAAAATGCTTGCCTTTTAATTTTTTTTCTTAAATTTCTCATATAACATATTATTTTTCTTAATAATAACAAAATGTCCCTCAAATTATAAAGATAACGAAAAAAATAAAGAAAACCGAATATGAATATTTTTGTAAAGGGGGAAAAATTCAGCTTCCGAAAATGGAGATTTATTTTGGAGAATTTGATCGTATAATTTTATGTTTTTAATATATTTTTTGTTACATGACAATGTTCGAAATAGAGGTTATTTTTATGAAAATTATTTTAAAATCAAGATTTAATTGAGGAAAAATAACGTTATTTTTGGGGTGTGAAAAATCCAATTATACCCAAAATATAAATCCAAAGAAGTCATCGAGCACGAGACACGAGTGGATTCGATGCTTGCTGGTTTCGGTGAAGCGGAGATGGCAGCCGCAGCTCTGCCTCTTCACCACCATCCTTTCCCGTCTCATCATCATCATCCATCGAAAAGGTCTCGCCTTGCCCCTCCTCTCTACCCTCGTCTCTGTGACTCTCCTCCTACTCTTCCTCCTCTAGCGGCTGCCGGCAGAGACGTATGGCGGAGTCACGACCTCCACCACCACCACGACCTGCATCCCACCCGCCGCCGCCCCCCCCAACGCAACCACTACATCGACCGCAGCGTCGACATGGCCGCGCTGCTGTACCAGCTGAGCCAGACCACCACGTCGGAGGAGCTCCACGCCGTCATGTCCCCTTATCTGGGCGGCCCCGCCGGCGAGTACTGCCTCTCCCCGCGCTTCGTGGTCTCGCTCCTCTCCCGCGAGCCCGACCACCGTCGCTCCCTCGCCCTCCTCGACTGGATGGTCGACGCTGCCGGCTACCAGCCATCTGCCTTTGCTTTCAACGTCGTCCTCCGCAACGCCCTCCGCGCCGCCCAGTTTCCCCTTGCCATTGGCCTCCTCCACGAGATGCGCCGCCTCCGCCGCCCCTCCCCGGACCCCGTCACATACTCCACCCTTATCTCCGCACTCGCCCGCGCCGACCGCCTCGATGCCGCCCTCGCCCTCCTCCCCCTCATGGACGCCGACGGCGTCGTCCCCGACCTTCCCCTCTTTACCACCCTCATCTCCCTCGCCCTCCGCCTCGGTGACCACGCCAAGGCCCTCGCCCTCTTCTCCCGCCTCCGCGCCGCCGGCCTCAACCCCGATCTCAAGGCCTTCAACGCCGCCCTCCACGCCCTTTCCCTCGCCGGCCTCCTCCGCGAGGCCCGCCGCCTCCTCCTCTCCGACATGCTCGAAGCCGGCGTCGCCCCTGATGCCGTCTCCTTCTCCACCGTGCTCGCCGCCCTCGTCCGCCGCCGCCGCTTTCTCCAGGCCCTGTCCCTCTTTGCCGAGATGCGGCCCCGTCGCGTGTCCCCCGACCTCACCACCTGCAACATCATGCTCGACGCCTACGGCCAGCTCGACATGGCCAAGGAGGCCGACCGGCTCTTCTGGAGTATGCGGCGGATTGGGGTCGAGCCCGGCATCGTCACCTACAACACAATGCTAAGGGTTTACGGGGACGCTGAGCTCTTTGGAGAGGCCATCCACCTGTTCCGCCTCATGCAGCGCAAGGAGATCGAGCAGAACGTGGTGACCTACAACACCATGATCAGGATCTACGGGAAAACACTGGAGCACGAGAAAGCCGGCAACTTGGTGCAAGAAATGCAGAAAAGGGGGATCGAACCCAACGCCATCACGTACTCGACCATTATCTCCATCTGGGGCAAGGCCGGTAAGCTAGACCGGGCTGCCAAACTTTTCCAGAAGCTGAGGTGCTCTGGCGTGGAGATCGATCCCGTGCTGTATCAGACCATAATTGTGGTGTACGAGAGGGCTGGACTTGTGGCGCACGCCAGGCGTTTGCTCCATGACCTTAAACACCCGGAGAACATTCCCAAGGAGACCGCTGTCAAGATTCTTGCCAATGCCGGCCGTGTTGAGGAGGCGGCATGGCTCTTCAGGCAAACGAGTGATGCCGGGGAGGTAAAGGACATATCTGTGTTTCGGTGTATGATGGACTTGTTCTCGAGGAACAGGAAGCACATCAACGTGATTGAGGTCTTTGAGAAGATGAGAGCAGTGGGGTTCTTCCCGGACTCAGAGATGATCGCCACAGTCTTGAATGCTTATGGGAAGCTGCAGGAGTTCGATAGGGCCGATGCTGTCTACCAGGAAATGAAGGAAGAAGGTTGTGTTTTCTCGGACAGGGTGCACTTCCAGATGCTGAGCCTCTTGGGTGGCCAGAGAGATTTCAAGGGTGTGGAGGCATTGCTTGAGAGTCTCAACAGTGACCCAAACATAGACAAGAAAGAGTTGCACCTCGTGGCAGCAGGCGTCTACGAGAGAGCTAACAAACTCGATGAGGCATCTCGAATCGTTGCCAAGATAAGAAATTTGGATCCTTAGCATTGCGATCGACATTTGCAAGAGCGCAGAGACATTGTTTGAGAGGCTCAACAATGACCTGAACACCAACAAGAAAGAGTTGCACCTTGTGGCTACAGGTTTCTATGGGAGAGCTAGCAAACTTGATGAGGCATATTGGCTCATTGTCCAGATAAGTATTTTTATTTGATATAGAATCGCTTCCGATGTTATAGCTTATGTAGATTGCACAAAAGTTCAAATCTCTCTGTTCTGTAATTTACTCACATAGCGTGGTATTGCTTTCTGATTAGTAACATATTAACGGATGTATATAATGCCTAATCATATGTGAGAATCTGAGATGACTAAGATTTTGCTCATTCTTAGGTGATTGCAACAACAAACTTTCTGATACTTTGCCTATTCCAATTTTGTGTTAGTTTCTTTTATGATGAGGAAGTACTACTCTTGGTCTGCAAATTCTAGGTCCATATTGTTTACAAGAATTAAACAGAAAGGCGATACCGAAGTTGAATCTCATGCCACAAATTAGCTAAAAGTATGAACTAACAGAACTAAGATGGTATTCTTTGCAGATTCATTGTTTTGATCGAGCATATCCGTATGCTCCCTAATTCAACCATCTCTATAGCATTGGTTTCTAGTTATTTCATGACTCCATGCCAACTTGAATTACTGTGCTGATGCATTTTTCTCGAATCATTTTAGATCACATGAATCTTCCTCTGAAATGCAATGTTATGGCTCTGTAAATTAAATTGGGTCCTTGTTTTCGCAATTTAGCTCAACAATTAGTTTTGTGACCTTATCTCAGTACTTCTTTAGCGACATCCTGCTAGATATGTTTATGCAAAACCCTGTGGCTTAAGATGTTTTGTATCTTTTTCTCATCTTACTTTTTGTCCTCATCTATCAGAGTTATCAGAACTGAACCACTGGCCATGCTTCAGCATGTTGGGTCATTATCCGGACTACAGATTTAAGAAAATGTATTCAGAAAAATGTATGTGTATAATGATTTTCCTCTTGTTTATCTAATTGAGTTTACAATAGAAGATTACCATACACCGCCATACAAAGTCATTTAATCCCATCAAAACAACACACAGCTGAAAATACATAAACTTTTAGACAGACCTGCTCAAAATCTTGCATCCACTACATGCCAGAGTTGAAAGACAAACACATGACTTCATCCATTATGGAATGTAAACCTAATGTTTCATGCATTTACAGAAGATTTTTGTACCATCTTCCTGAAGTTATGAGTGCCCATGAAAGCAGAAAAAATTCAGGGAAACAAATGATGGTTTCTTTGATTAAATGTATCCATAAAACAGCTTCTTAATTTTGTATATACAAAGAAATTACTGTTACAGCCATACAAAACTACATCATTTAAAAATTGACATACAAGAGTATAGGATCGTAGACTACTCCGATGAAGAACTTGCTCGAATTACCAGCAAACAAGATTCACACGAACTGAAAACGCATTAGCAGCCTTACAGACTTGTACTTGTTTCCCTTCCGATCGTGAAGAGGCACAGCTCGAATCCCTGGTCTTAGCTCCCAAACTGGAAGGCATGTTTGCCCACCAAAGTCATCCTTATCAGACATGTCGTACTCATGCACTTCAATCCTGAGCAAAGCCAGTTCTGGAACAGTTAGAGGAAAACTGAATTCCTCTTCCCAAACCGGCGTCCAATTGTCTTCTATTATCTTTGTCTTCTTCATTTTGGTATCAGCAGGAACTCCGGCTATCCCAACCTGGAGATCAGTAAGGACTATGTTGAAGACCAGAAGCATATTTTCTAATGGAATGTCTGTGGAAGATGACCATTTAAGAGCATTTTACCTTTGTATAGAAATCTGGAGGAGAATAGGCATCAAAATGTGTCTGACTAAAGTCCATGCGCCATCCATCTCCCATGTACACCTTAACCTGCCATGACTCCATAATTCAGAAAAGAAGGTGAAATGAGCATAGATAGATATGGAGAGAGTTCTGCGAGTATCATCTACCTTCAAGGTTATCTTCACAGGTAAACTTGCTTCAGGATCAAAAACTTCACCATGTGGACCAACTTTCATAAGGAAATCGGGTTTTCTTACGAAACCACAACCTCCATTGGCCCTAAACAATCCTTGCATCAACCAAAGTGATCTTCCATACCCCTGCCAGAGAAAGACACAAACTGGTAAACGAGTATAGAGAAAGCAAATGTATTTTTTGATGTACATGTGAAATTTCTTTCACCCTCTGCACATTGACTAATGGAATTGCAATGTATGTATGCATGCCCAGGAAACTCAAATTGTATGGTGTCTGAAGGCTGAAGCTTCTACTGTATGGTATGGCGGCAACCGATGGAGCGGCTTTGCTAGAAAGCATGTTCGCAATGATGCCTAAGGAGAGGCTTCGACAAAAACAATACATCTACGCAAGCATGCTAATGGACCAACATCAAGGTTGTATATAATTAGAATGAATATTAGCAAATGAAAGTATCAAGCTGAAGGAGAAACATGACCAACATCTTCAAAACTAAGCAAATGTCTCCAATTGTGTTACTCATTTAATTTTTGGGACAAAGGGACAGAGTTTTTACTTTAAGATTACCTATGAAAAGGATAATGTCCTCCTTCCTATTACCACCAGGTTCAACAAGAAGGGGTCATGTTCTATGGTTTGACTTTGCTCCAATTGAGCACACTTATCCAAAAACAAAAAGAAACTTACCCTTTAATACCTATATTGGATCAGATTAATTACTTGGTACAAACCAAAAGATGGAAGAACCAAGCAAGAAAGATCTGGCTTAGGTTTGTAGAAACAAATGTCTTCTATGATTGAATCCAAAAATAAAAAAAAGTGGACTATCTAATAGCACATACATAATTTTGATTTTGTTTTTCTAAGCATCAAACAAACTGTATTTTGACTTCAATTGTAGAGCCAAGAACAGAGCTGCAATCTTAACCTGAATCATTTAGGCCAACAATCCTGGTGTAAGATAACCTGAATCCTTGATCAATTGGCAAGTTAGCTTCAGGTCAAGCACATGTTTCCTTCAGAGTCAGATTCAACCCATTTAGTATATGAGTTGGTTTCTTTATCCATTCTATCCTTCTCAACCCAACCCATTGACACCTCTACCCTAGAGTATAATGCAGAATGACTCAAATAGCAACATCATTTTTTAACTCGATGCACAAGAATATAAGATAGGATAGTTTACATGAATGATTTATTTGTTCATTCTGCATAGATCACTTCAAAATGAAGGAAGTTTTTGCACCCTCCTGCAATAAATTTGATCAGACTTTTTTCCCCCTGAAGTCAGTTGTAATTAGTTAAGCACTATGTGTATGAAACTTAGGTCACCCACCACAGTTTCTAATGCTAATGTTATGTTTTCTCTGTTTCTTATGACTGACAAGTTGTATCATATGAGATGACCAGCACTGCAGCAAGTAGTAGTATCAACAATAGCCCAAAGACAAGTAATTATCTAAGGATGCATGAAGCTAAGCATCATATAACTTTAGGAATGAATTGTCCACTTGCATATTAATCACAGAAAAGAAGAACCTGCATATTAAATGCAACCATCTGTGCTCCATGCATCCATCCAAGCAGAGGGTTGTAATTAGAAGAGTTGAAGCGTGTACCCTTTGGGTAAACTCTTAGAATATTCTTCTGAGTAAACCTATAATACAATTCAGGCAGATCAACATGCATGATTCTATAGAAATAGAAATGTAAAAATAAAATGACATGCAAGTAAGGTTGCTTCTATTCTCCAATATAAGATGGTGTCCCATGAAAGTTAGTCTATAGAAATAGAAGATGATTTACAGGTAGGGCATGCACTTTTAATTGTCTCAGGAAGACAATTATCATTGTTCTTCTTCACATCAGAGGAGACTAATTCAGCTGTTGTGAATCGCACTAATGATGATGATAGAAGTCAGTGCTTTACAAAAAAGAAAAAGAAAGTTACCTTACTATATCAGGTCCATGAGATTCTGCTAATTTTTCTAGCTGTTGCTCACTCAAGCTAAGTCGCCTTACTTTATGAGGATCAACCTTTAATGCATCACGCATTCGACCTTTAGGTTTCCCAGCATGAACCGTTATTATATGCCTATACTCAGGAGCTGAATCATCATCGTCGTCATCATCATCAGAATCTTCTTCATCCTGCTCATCACCATTCTGTTCATCTTCTTTCTGGTACATGTTGACAATGTTATAGAGGCAGACACACATTGGATCAAAATCTAATCTTGAAGATACAAGATAATCAAAGTAATGCTGCACCTTATCATTAGAGGTACTTAAAGCTTTTAGATCTGCAGTGTCATTTCCCCAAGTTTCTTCATCATTTGAAACCTTACCACTCTCGTGAGAATCGTCTTCCTTGTCCCTAATGTTCTTTGCTTCGAGGTATTCCTTTGGCGGCTTAGTTGAAATAATAACTCGGTTCATTAGAGATTCTGGAGAGGGGAATTCCTCGAGAGAATCTGACTCGGGGTAGTATAACATGTCTCCAAATATTCGAGTGACCATCTATAAATGAATTAAACCGGCAATTAAAACATGTGGATCTAACAAATCTCATGGAAACATTGAGCAACATTCACCTGAGCAACTTTAGCTTGGAGATCTGCAGTAAGGTGGTCCTCCAGAGTTATGACCACAGGATAGGGGGATGCACAGAAAGCAAACTCCTTAATGGACCTCAAACATCTGATCATCTCCACTGGAGATGTCAGTGTCCTGCGCAGAAAAAGCAACAAAAGCACAATGAGTTCAAAGTGAAGCATGATTTCTTTACTTTACATTATCTATGTGAAATTAGACAAGTTCATAACAATTTCATAATTTTTTCTCCGAAAATTACTAGATAATGTTCCATTCATGTCACATTTTCTTTCAAGGTCAGGCAAGCAATGTCTGGCTGCAGTCATATTAGTCTAAGGCTCTTACACAGCAAGCATCAAATAGAATATCTCACCTTCCATGAAGGATGTGAACATTATCTTTTGTAGAATTCGGCCACATGTCTAATTCAATTACTCGGACACCTCTCTGCAATGCTTTTATGATTGGAACATCGCTGCAATCGCTGCTGAGTTGGTTCCCGGTCAAGTATGAGTTATGGCCTGTGTATATATAGTAATGGGACAATGGAAGTTTCATATCTTGGTGAACCTGGGAGAGAAAATGTGTTGTCAAGTAATGCATCTAAGCAAAATACTGCTGTTAAATGAATTGCTATTTAATCTATCAACACAAGGCATAAACTGTAGCGGATATTAGAATATCATTTATGGAATGGTACTGCATTAACAGATTGAAAGAGTGGATAAACAAATATCATACACTCCATCATCTCTGTCAAACCTATATGTAAAAGTGGCAATATGAAAAACAATGCACATTGTCAATTATCAAGTGGACAACTGTGATCAGTTTAACTGAAGTTTTTTATGAGTTGCTAAGCAAAGTAAAATAGAAACACCACTAAATCCAATAGAGCACAAAATTGACAATATTCTTTTGATAATGCACAAAACAGAGCTGAGCTGATAGAGGCATCAACTGTTCAAACTTCAAACCACAAAAGCATCCTCTCTGTTTGTGGGAGATGAGATGTGCTAGTTGGGAGATCCTACAGTAGCAGGACCCTCCTGAATTGAGGTTTATCAAAGCTGATCAGCTAGCTAAGATGGCCAATTTCTATTTTGCTGCAGGTTCCAACTCACATGCATAGTACTCATGAAATTAAATATTTGCAATCTGAGATGACTGGATTAGATTAGAAAAGGAAGAATTTAAGGACACAAAGCACCACAGCTAGACTCTACTAGCAATATGCCTGTGCTGTTAGCAAGCAAACTTAACAGTGAAAAAGCAAAGAATCTTCACATGATAAATTTATAGCCCATCAACCACTGACTTCATGTTCACTTCGTATGATTATGAGTTTGTCAAGATCCATCATTTACTAGCTCAATGTGACAACATCCAGCCACAGGAGTTGATGGACAACAGCACCAGAAACAAAGATCTCAAAGGCATAGGACAGAAGCATCTTAGCAGTGTCCTATTGCTGTAAGATGCCCACTTTTGAGTTATTCTATATAAAAAGGTGGATATCAAGTGGGTTCAAAAGATAATGAACAAACAAATTGGATTATAGCCTATATCGAGACAATTCCAAGAAAAAGTGTGGTCTTGAAAGGAATAAGTTCATTTCTAAGAAGACTTGAATGTCAAGTAGGAAAGTAGACATAGCAAAGATATGGCCGCAGCATACGACAACTTAGAAGATCTCAACTAAAATCATCGGTAGCATTTGATCTTGAATGCTAGCAATTTCATGACACCATTATAGCTTTGATCACTACATGAAAAATCCCATGTTTTACCATTACAAACCCTGATTCACCACAAGACCACGAGGGCTCAAGTCCGGCCATCAGAACGTACATTGTCTGAGACAGATCAGAAAGCTTTTCGACGCTTGGAATCGAAATCTTCGTCTTTAAACCACATCTAGTACTTAGTTCCAAACCCTACATTAATTGTTCGTATTCTTAACCGTATCCTGACAGGCATTAAAGAGAGCAAATTGCTTATAAAGATCGAAAAGGCAGAGGAGTTTAGTACGAAGCGGCACCGAGATCACAAGATCCTAATTTTCTTGGATGGTTTTGGGGAGAGTCGCACCGACCTGGGATCGGACGGGGGGATTGAGGTCGCCGGAGAAGAGGAAGTGGAAGAAGTCGTCGAGGGTGATGCCGGGGCGGGCGAGCACGGAGGGGAGGTGGTGGCGCCGGCGGAGGAGCTCGACGATCCGCTCGGCGTCGGCTAGGGTGGCGGCCGCCTCGCCCTGCGCCTCGGCGAGGAACCGCTGCAGCTGGTCCGCCCCCATCTGGGCCGCCCAACCGGCGTGCGCCGTGAACGCTTCCCTCACGTCCGCCGGCGGCTGCGCCGCGCTCCACAGGAACTTGCGCGTGAAGCACATGCAGTACTTGTAGCTCCCCATCGCCTCCCGGCGTCAACTCCTCTCTCTGGTTTGCGGGCGGAGACTTTTAACGGAACTCCTCCTCGTCGTCGCTTTCTCTGTCTTCATCGAGTTTTATATATCGGTGGTTATATGGCTAAGTTAATGCAAATAATTGAAGCTAATGACGGGGATTTGGGCAATTAATGAAGGCTAATTTTGGAATTCGAGTTTAATGCATATAATTGAATCTTTTTCTTTTTTATTTTAAAATTAATTTTTATTTTACTTGGTGGAGTGGGGAATTGATGCTTTGTCCTCTCCCTCACCTTTTCTTGGTGGAGGGTGGAATTAAGTTATTATTATACTAATATATATATATATATATATATATATATATATATATATATATATTTATGGTGTTGGTCATAGTCATTTAAGATAATTGTCCAATCTTTTCAAATATAATATTATGAATTCAAACACGACTCGGATCAGAAATGTCGTTGGTGCGTATTACTAGTCTTCGTCCCGGTTCTCGAACCAAACCATATAGGGGCGATTTTAATTCAAAATATCGATTTTTTAAAACAAAATAAAAATAATTAAAAATAAAAAATCATATATATATATATATATATATTTGTGAATCATTAATTTCAACTGGAACGATTGATTTTTATTTTTAAAAATTAAAAATTATAATCGAACCATCGAGCCATGATCAAGATTACATATTGTTGAATCTTGGATTTTGATGATGAAACCAATTGATAGTATTTATCTGATGTGCGTTTAAGTAATGCAGGACTAGCTTCGATCAGAAGAGGTAAATCGATTAAAACAGGAGGAATCAGATGTTGGGCCGCAGCAAACATGTTAGAAGATTGGACGTCCGATCGACATGTCGATAGAAGGTTTCGGTCTGTGAATTAGGGCATCGGGCCAAGAAGATCGGACATTGCGCCAAAGAGACCAGAAGTTGCGAGAAGACAACATGCTGATTGGGTAATACGCTGAAGGAGAGGACGATGCGTCGAAGGATCGGACGAAGTGCTAGAAGAACCAATGACATATCGGATAATATAGGATTCACTTGTAATCGATTATGTCTAGATCGAGTTAGTTTAGAGTCTAATCGAGTCAGTTTAGAATATAATTAAACCAACTCAATTAGGGGCCAACTGGGCCGAAATTTGTGCTGTGTTCGGCCAAGTGGAAAGTCCAAATAGTGACTCAACAAGTGGAACCGTCATGGCAGAGACTGTGTCAAGCGATGGTACCACCCAAACACAGTCTCCGAGAAAATGTCAGGGGGTGGTTCGGTCAATACGACCGAACCACTATAAAAATCTGGTTTACATTTATTTCTTGCTATTTACCTTTATCGCAAATGAAATTCTTATTTCACTATACTTGCACGTGCTTTCAAGTTAAGCATTTTCGAAATCAATTTTTATCGTACGAAAAAATTTTAAATAAACGTAAATTTATCCACTACACTAATTCACCCCGTGCTGACACGTTCCTAGCACATATCACGGTGATGTGCCTCTTAAGTTGTGAGTTAAGTCGAAGGACTATTAATTAGGAGGCTACATCAATCATTTTGTCTGCATTAGGACACATGAAATAGAAACTTCTATTTGGAGGATTCAATATACATTCGTTGGCGAGAGAGTCAAATATCAGTTTTATTTTGGACTAGAACACATCTCAACATTGAACCGCATCATGCTATGTTCAATTAGACTTCACCTCTCTTCCAAGATCACAAAAATATATGAAGATAAATTAGATCATCTTAGACCACATCTCTAATAAATTTTGGTTTCTCTTTCTATGATCTCATGTGGTGGCTGTATTGTATTGAGATTCTACTCAGTCTTCGTATTGTGTATCTACATTTTATATTCTTGAGACACGATGCAGCTGGAGACCACTTGGGTCACAGCTTAAAGATGAGTATAATTTTAGGTGAAGGCTAAATTACAATATATAAATAGAGCATGCAGTTGTGTTGCCAGTTGGTTTAGCTAATTCTTTGTCGATCAAAGCTTTGGGATCCTCTTTAATATTTTTTAGGGTTTCTTAGGTCAAAGAGTCTTCAAGAAGCCCTCAAAAGGGGCCACAAGAACTGGACAAAGACATCTGAATCAGTCAGTGTCGTGGAGCCCAAAACTCTGCTGGTTTGGTTGTGTCATTGTTCACTTGATCACGTGCGTCATTATTTAATGCTGCAAGAACCAATGCATTTAATTTAGTGGGCTCCGAGTAGGAGTCCTGTGATGCTGCTTTTGGATCAATGGATGGATGGATGAACATTTAGTTTAGTTTTGATTTGTCTTTATGGATGAAGTGATATCACACAGCCAACCATGGTGGGGAGGAAAAAGAATGTTGAGTTCATTCTAAAAGACTATCTTGCAGAATACTGATCATTAAATTTCGATAATTATAGAAACTAAAGCTTCACTGGCAATTCACCAGAAGAAGTTTCTTTTGACTTTGCAGGCACCCATTTAGACATAATGAATGCTTCGCAGAAAATATATTTACAAATTTGAAGAATGACTGGAAGACACTTAGCAGCTGTTCATTCCCCTTTCGGTGTATCTTCCAAGGCTGAGGCTTTGCAGATCGGGCAGACGTTCTTGATCGATAGCCATTTCGTTATGCAGCTGGAGTGGAACGTATGCTTGCAGCTCAGCTGCCCAAGAGGATCTCTATCTTCGTATGCTTCCTGTTGTTCATACACAGAGTCGAGATTAATCCAAAAAGACAAGCATTACCGAAAGCATCTTTTATCTCTCTTTGATGAATTGGTTCGATAAATTTACCAGGCATATCGCACAGCGATCCTCATCCTGGCCATCTTGAAATCGATCGGACATGCAGTATATTGTCTCAGACAAGCTTGTTCTGATGGCGTCTTCAGATAAACCAGTGCTGACATCGCCTATCCTCTCCTCCAAAGCAAGCAGTTCCTGTACAGACACACCGGAACTAGATATGACGAATGAACAATTCCAAAAGAATATAAGATGAAATAACAAGCACTTTATTACCTCATAACTCATGTTATCTATGTCTAGTCTCATGCCATGGTGCTGATCAAACATGTGCATGGGATCGTACAAGGTCGGGTGACCCATCATTGCTACACCCTGCAGTGATGATGCATGACTAGTCAATCTCTGTGGTAGCTAATGGGTGACATATCATTGGAATGGACTGAACAAACAATAAGTCTCAAACTGAAATTCTCACCTCCATCTGTCTACCCATCATTGCTACACCCTGCAGTGATGATGCATGACTAGTCAATCTCTGTGGTAGCTAATGGGTGACATATCATTGGAATGGACTGAACAAACAATAAGTCTCAAACTGAAATTCTCACCTCCATCTGTCTAACACGGGCATTTTCCTCATTTGGGAATGATTGGAATCGGTTGTACCGATTCCTTCTTCCACTCCTCTCATTACTCTGTCGTGCTATAGAAACTGGTGTGGAATACCTCGGGGGCACAGCAGGTTCCATCCTCGGCAGCCCGACATCTTCAGGAGTAGGTGCCAAACCCATGGATGGGTAGCTCGGATTGGCTCTGTATGCTGTTCTTTGACCATAGCCACTTGGACCAACTGCCAGGCCTCTTGCAGAAGGACCAGGAGTTGGAAAAGGTGTAAGATTGGATCTATATAATCCATCAGTCTCCAAGTTATTATTAGTGGCATGACTTGTTACATAAGACTGGTTTATACCATGATTGAAGGAGCCTATCTCTGCAATTTCATGGACCCAGTAAAAATATAAATTAGCATTAATGCAACCCCGGAGAAAGATAATAGAGTAAAAAACACAAAAGTACAGAACTATAAATTAAATAAAACCTGAAGAAGAAACCCTCGCATTAGGTTGCATAGATACAGGAGTATGGCTCCAGTGTCCCACCATGTGAGCGCCCAGAGTATTTGCATTTGAATTATTATGATGAGAGCCATTGCTACTTGAACTGATCCAAGGTGAGATGTCTTCTAGGTGAATGGCATTACCACGTCGACTTCTGACATTCCTTTGAGATCCTTCCTGAGAACTTGATGCATTGTCATTCCTGTGACTGTGGACAAAGCTGACATGATACGGGTGCCAGCACTGAGAAGAACTTCCAGCACTATAATATCCATTCCTGTTTCCTCTGTCAGGAGGCATGGAGCTTCCTGGGTTTTTCCTTTTATAGGTTGCTCTTTCATGGTCCATTAATGGATTGCCAATGCTACCCCCTTCCCTCAATGTATGCTGGTTATAGGAAGATCCGTGATGAACAGAATGGTGTGTAGGTTGACTTGTGCTTCCACCTGATGGAAGATGCATACAAGGATCACGAGACGTTCCTGTAACAGTTGTTGCATATCTCGGAACCTCAGAACTAAAACTTGTTGATTGGATGCCATTTGCCCTCAAAGTAGGGTTGAAATAAGTCACAGGGTTAACCCCATTGGAGGCCACATTGTTAGCTGGAAACACAAATGAGCCATTTCCTGGAATTAAAATTAAAACATTTAATTCTTTCGGTCTTTTTAATAGATTGAGAAGCTATAAACTAATGATGCTTGGAATTGTGCAAATTACCCAAGTTCAATAGACCATCTTGCTGTGGATGGTTCCAAATTCGCTCGTCATCCAATTCAGACATTTGAGTTTGACTAGTTAAGTGCCTATGATCCATACTAGCTGTTTGCGTCAAATCACAAGTAGAATGAAATCTGCAAAATAAAAGTAGTCTTAGTCTCTTAGACTCCTAGTGTGGCTTGAAAAACATACCTAAGAAAAAAAGCTTGTAAACTAGTTAGTATGGTGCATATGCAATAAATAAATCTCTGATCAGGGTCCAGAATATAGCACTTCCAAGGGCAATAAAAAATTTTCATAAGGCCATGAAAAAAGATCGAAAGGTAATTAAACATATACAAAATTTTTAAATAAACAAGAAATTTGTATCAGAACAACTATCGGATCATTCAAAACCATGCTCTTAATGAGTATCACAAACAAAAGATTACTTAAAGCCAAGATAATATTTATGTAACATAAACTTTTGGTAAAAACTGAAAACAATGTATGAAAAGAAATAGCCAGATATAACATTTCAATGGCCAATAATCTCTTATAAAAAGTTCACAAATGATGATGAACATTGGTTGCAGCAACCAAAGTTTAGAAACCCTTAACATTCTCTCTCTCACTCGGTCGACATACCCCAGTGCCCTAATTCTTGTGCTGCCCACCCACCTGGCACCTTTCCTGCTCTCTATAAGTGAATAATGACTACAACCAAGGGAAAAAGCTAGTCTTGGTTAGAAGTGTTCACAGAACAAGATCCTCAAATGGTAAGCTTAGGTGAGATCCAAATTTGTAGAACTAATTTACCATAATAAAGATCAACAATACATCTACTGAACTTATTACATACTATACAGTTAAGCATCTTAAGCAACTTCTATCAGAAAAATAACTACATCTCTAACAATTGTAAGGTACGAAAGGGCACAATAAAAAGTCTGATTCCTTGATTCAGCTGCCACTGGTGTGGCACAACCTTATATACTTTCAAACTTATTTAACTGTATAAACAGAAAAGGCACCTCTTATTCAATATATATTTTATTTGAATTCCATATTCTACATAAGATTTTAGTTATTTTATGAGAAAGGGAGATACTGAATTTTTTACTATATTAACTATTCCAATTACGTATGCTGAATGCTGTGTTGATTAACTCATTACAACAGAATAGGACAGAATCTTGGTAAAGTGACATAACAGCAGAGACCACAAACCTTGATACTACTGTGATATCTCACTTTGCATCTAGATGACAAATAATAGAACTGAAGGCCAAGAAGAAAACCTCTAATTTCTCAAAGAGCTAAGTTGCCCCTTTTTTTGCAACTTAAACAAAGCCTAACAGATGTAAATATATGAGAACACATACAGATTCAACTAGATACTTTGATCAATCTTCAAGTATGGATTATAGACAGTCCTAGAAAATTTTCACGAAAATGCAGCAAACTAGCCACTTTAAGTTTCTCTGGCAGGCTGAAATGTCCTTGAGCTCCATAAGAGGCCAACAACAATCCAATACGTGATTAATCAATAAAACATAGAACGTGCAATGCTGTCCAAAGAGAAGAAAAAAAAGGTAAAAGATATCACTTACAAATAACAAATGGTTACTGCTACATATATCTGTGTATAGTGTCTTGGAAGATGTCTAACACGGAATAATCAAACATAACTTTTTTTGCCAACTAATGTTGGCAATGCCTAGATATTGCAGAACATCCCAACAGCAACTATGTATCCCCTTGTGATCAGATGCATCCTCCTTTGTCTTGTTTATTTGTTGATATAAGTCAATTAAGTAGGAAATGTTTCTGCATCTACCAGAATGCCAAAATCAGGATCTCTAATTCGTTGTTATTGATTGGACAAATGTGTTCAGTGAAATTCAGTGCCAAGCAACACCATATCTTCGTTGAATTCCTTCTGGATGTCTAAAGTCTCTAAACTATGCTTAATTTTGTTTCAGCACAACCTCATTAAAGTTCCAAACTAACCTTAGTGCCATCACAAGTATCTGTTCAATTATGTGCAAAGCAGCCACCTGAATATATGTATATATGTAAAAAGAGTTTCAAAAACGAACCCCTGAAGTTCATTAGTCCCAGCCAATGTGAGAAAAAAACATTCTGCAACTATTTTAGTTTCTTTAGAATTCCCCTATCATGGCACTATAAGCCAGAAAAGGGACCCCATTTCTTGGAAAATCAGGAATAAATCTGATTATTTGATGATTACTTATTATCTTAATATGAAACTGCATTTTTTTCCAATAATTTGAGAATGGAACACCAAGAATAATAAATCTATGATTCAAATTATATATCCCATATTCTTAAAAATGCCTTGGCCAGGGAATTATAATAACAGTAATATAATATATTTGTCACAAACATCAGCCACTTACAGAAGTTGCCTCTAAAGAGTGAAAAATACATCTTGCACAAAGACAAATATATGTTTTCTGCATGATGAATTAATAAGAATACATGATGCAACAGAAGGTAATAAATGCATGTAATTGATAAAACACAAAATTGTGCATGTTAGTCCCTTTTTCCTTGCTTATTATTTGCATTTTCAACTCCTTTCTAAATTGATGATGTTATTTCACACATATGGATGCTATCACATATATGAAAAACACATTGCACTTGGATTAGTACTACCAGAAACTAAGAGCATATAACATGTAAATGTTAATAAGACACTGATTTGCTCTTGCCCCAGACACTTATAGGTTGCATGTTTCCAACTATCAACTGGCATCTCCATATTGATGTGGAACTAAAGATGATAGAAAAAATTAAAGATACAAAGTTGCAAATAATTTTTTTTAATCCTGTCCAAACTCCAGTGCCCTTTAAACAAGGTAAAAAAACCTGTCACTTCAATATGACAACATCGACTGTGACTCTCACCTACCAGAAGAGTACTGTTAATATAAAAATATGTAGCAAAAACATAGTATAATTATACCTACATATTCTTATGTATTCAAGGAATCAATTGTGTATCAGCCATACTTCCAAAGACCAAGGCAAAGTAAACTGTGAATTAATCACAAGATACAAGTGAAAAAACATTAAGAAAATTCTGCAAGCCTATAAGGAATTGCATTTTGCATATCAAAATAAATATGATGAAAAGAGGACTCCCAAATGCCAACTGTAAAATGCTGAACCACTAGAAGATATAAGCAACAGGAGCAAATGACAGAATTGACAACAAAAAGAAAACATATATTTTATCAGTAATCAGTCAACGGAAGACAAAAAACACCTGACACTTATATTAGTCTTCTTACAGAACTTGGACAATTACCAATTCCACCATAGTTCTTGATAAAGGGAAAAATTATAAATTTAAAAAAAGTCAAGGATGATAGAGGGACTTAAGAATGACTTAAATTTATAAAATTCAAAATGATAATAGAAGAAAGATTGAAAAGTTGCATTTCACTTAAGAAATAGGCTAAAGAAGAGTATGAACAGATAAACATGTAGAATATTCTGTCATCGAGAGACAAGAGAAAGTACCAATCAAAAGCTTGTCCACAATAATACATGCATATCCAACTGAAGCAGATAATTATTCCTTGTCATACTCTTTCAGAAATGAAGAAATCAAAACAAACAGAAGAGAGGAAAAAAAAAATCCCCTTGCTTTCCTTTCCAAACGTAGGAAATTACAGAGAATTTCTAAAGGGTTTATACAGAGACTCTATCTCAAGAAGATACACGACATGTTCACATTTGTAACTTTACAATGTAAATATGATATTCAGGAACTTTAAAGGGGCACGGATTATACTTGCTACTCTGCTTTATAATCGATTCAGACTATAATAAATACTCTGCTTTAGAATACTACAGATAGTAGCCATACATAATAAATTTGAATTGTAAATACCAAATATTTTCACCATAAAGCTACTCCCAACCAAACAATGATAGTGGACAGATTGGTTGGTCTCGCTTTTTCATAATTACATTAAAATGCTAAGATATGTACACCTAATTGTTTGATTCACAGTATAACAAAGATGCAAAAGGTCACCATATCATAAATGTAAGCATCTGATATGAATTTTACCGATTCAATTAAGAATAAGAACAAGTCACTGCACAACCTTCAGACTGAGCAAATACTGTATATTGAAGAGTCCAAGGATGGTGCTAAGAGTACCACTTTCTAATGCCACAGCTATGTATAGACTAAAATTGTATCCTCTGGATGTCTAACATAGATCATTTGACTTGTTAAATACCTCAAAGATCCTGTTCACCATTTAATCAAATGGTAGGATAGATGATAATGCCAAGTTGCCAACTTTGTACAAGTAATGTGTTGCTCTAACTCCAAAAAATAACCTTCTGTAGATTTTTCAAATGAGTAATGACTCAACAAATTTAGCTTCAGTTATCATAGTTCTGTTACAAACTCAATTACATCATCTGATACCTCATCATTACAAAAGGCAGAGAAATATGAAATAGTTATCAGTAACAAGACCTCCTATAAGAAGTCTAGCCACCATTACTAAAAGCAATGTGACAAAACCTTAAACATCATGGAATTGTTCACATGATGAGGGAAAAAAATCCTGCTTAATGCACTGCAGCTCCAATAAATCCCACAGTACTAGATGACGACATGTCATGAAGCAATTGACATGCAGCTGTTGTAGTTGTGATTCTGTTAATGATGCTCAGATGCCAACAGACACGTTCCTTACAAGATGTCTTCAGGCCTTTCACTTCCATCTGATCTAGTCATGTTAACCCTGTTAACAATTGTCAAAAGGAGAAACATTGATCCTCACATCCAGTGGAGCAGAAGGATTCAAATACCCCTGGAACCACATGCAGAATCTTCACAAGTATCCCTGGCCAGAACATCACATGATGCCAATTAAAATATGGAAGTATTGCTGCCAATGCCTACCAACTCAAAGCCAGGGCAAACTTTTCCTCACAAAATCCAGTAGAAATATCAGGCCTCATCCTAAAAGATCTGCTAAAGAAGAATAAACAAAATTTTCATAGACTCATGCATTCCCTAACAATTGGTTCCAGCTCTAGACAAGCACAAGGGAATGAAGGATCACATAAAGAGTTGGCAGGCCTAGATCAGTAAAAGAAGTCTTTAGATTGAAAAGAATACTGCCCTCTCTCACTCGCGCTCTCTCTCTCTCTCTCTCTCTCTGCTTCATACTTAGAGCAAAAGATTATGAAGCAACCACAGAAAATGGATATAATATATTGTCTTCATTGCAAAATCATCATAGTATCTATCTAATGATCCATGACCATCATCACCAATGCTATTGGCGTCATCTATGCCGCATGTAGCACCCAAGAATAGAGAAGCTACATCTAAGGGTTATACAGCACAACCTTGACGTAATGCCTTGTTCAAGTTCAAATAGTGAAGGCTCCAAATCATAGATTGTTGCACTGGGCATTGTCTTGCTGTAATATGTTTAACTCCAGATGGGCTCGGCAACTAAGGTCTGGCATTGTAAAACCTCAAAATGTCAGCTTCTCATAGTTGACGGTTTTGATAAGGATCCATAAATAGACATCCTCTTCTCCATGACCCCTAAGGCCAACAAAGTTCCTGCAACAGCAGTTATAATTCAGTTGAAAACTATCAGGAATTTTGCCCAAATAACCTTACCTAAAAAGCCTGACCTATGAATGAGAGTCATGTTGCAATCCCTCTTCAAACTAACTGTTCATTTGATTCTTCCTCATATAAACGAAAATAACATTTACGATTTGATAGACGGACATGTTGGGGTGACATTACAAATCAAGAAAAGCACAAATAGTAATGTCCTCTATATACCTTAGAAAAACACCACCTATAAGGAAAAAGAGAACCCCACCTGAAGTAATGATAAATTTCAGATGTAGTCTATGATGAGAGATGCTCTACCATTGTGTAGGAGATGCAACAGTCAAGTTAATCTAATGCACCTCACCTGTCTGAATATTCACGTCCAAAACACTATCAATTATCTGGTGGATATGCTGTACCACAAGAACTTTTAAGGAGAAGTTAGTGCCAAAGCATCATTTGTATGTACCAACTACCAAGTACCAACGATGAATCTACAATAGTAGTCAAAATCAACTTATCTGAAAAGGTTGAAAGTGTGCAGATGGCAAGTCTAAAGAACCTTAGAAGAACTTCAACAGGTACCATACTTAGAGTGAAAAAACTTGGGGCCATAGCATTGACACTTCTCGACCATACTTAAGAGTGAAAGATCATCCTGCCTTCCAACAAGTAATCATATATTTTTTTATAAGCAATTATATATAACAATATTAAGCTAAGGATAAGAAAACATCAACAGATAGTGGGGATAAGTATGCCCACAAATGGTTCAATTAAGTTTGCCATAGTACAAATCACCCATCGAGACCATTAATTCGGCAAACAATCACATTGTAAAGAGAGGATGCATAATATGAGTTGACTAAAAGGAGTATTAAAGTTAGAATGTACCATACGAGGCTTTCAATTATTTTTCTTATCAAAAATTTGGAAATGCAGATTATGACTAATCTAGGCTTACGAGTAAATATGGTTTATAATATATGAGATAACCAGCTATTCCAAGCTCGAATAGGCATCTTATATTAAGATCAATGTCTGAGATATGAAAAAATATATAGATTAACTGAGAAGGTAAAGATTAGGACCATAATCATAATTCAGATAAATAGTGCTTGAGAATATTGCCAAAATTAATCATATTTTCCGTTGGCAATTAGCAGAAATACAATCTCTAGAACAAAATGCTGAATTGATCATTTCTTATTTAATGATGATATACAAGGATAACAACAATAATCTATAATGTCTCAACTTGTTGGGGTTGGTGTGGAAATACAATGATTTGAAACAAAATGATGTCTATCCTGGATGTTGAGGAGGGAATCTAATATGTGAAGAAGATCAAATGTAGGACATGTTTATGGAACAATAGAGCTATTGATACAGCACAAAGTCCTTTGCATGAGACTGATTGTATTCCAAACAGTCATAACACCATGTCACATGCCAGGTTTGATAAGCCTATCCAGTAATCATGTCATAGACTAAGGTTAATCCAGTGAGTGCTGTGATATGCAGAGAAATAACACGGCCATAAGTGGGAATCAAATTAAAGGATTGGCAATGATGCTTTTGATTGAGGTTTTCAAAAGAACTGATGGATGCTGAATTATGTTGATCATATGTTTTGACGAGGATATGCTATGGTGATACTTGTAGCAGAAAATGAAGGTATGGAAAAACCAATAGGGGGAAATTGTTAAGAGTCATTATCATGTCATGAGAAACAAAAGCAAAATAATAAACTGATAGATGTTACTTGAAGGAGTCAAAATGGATCACAGGAAGATGCCGATGAGACAAAAAAAAAAACATTGATAATTTGGACTACCAATTCAGGAAGGTCAGCCTTAACAAGCTAACTTTTTATGCTCTTAACTACAACATATAAAAATAGTCAGGTCAAAGTTGTGATTATTACTTGTAAGTGATGCATAAAAAACATCAACAAAATAACAGCTGCAGATCGGTATACAGCTAGTGCTTCTTAGTACATGCTAGAGATAAGTTTTGCACCCAAGTAGTCAAATCAATCTGAAATATAGATACTCCATATAAGTAAAGGGTTTAGTTACCGCCGGAAAGAAGTGCTAAAAAGGATTGATGAGCTATTCTGCTTCCTTCAACTTATCCATAGGGAAACATTCCTTAGAGTCATTCCCTCAATATCTGGCATAGAAATGTATACTCTCCTTCCCTGAAGATAAATCAGCCAAGTACTGCTCTAGCAGCAAACAAGAGATGCAAAAGCTTTACACGGAAAGCTTTGAGAGAAAAATATTCGCTTTTCCTATTCCAAAAACCATGACATGAATGCAGTCCCTTGATACCATCAATCCTGGAAAACTTGGAAGAACTACCATTAGAAGTTACTAGCTTTTAATATATTCTTACAACACACGGATGTCCAAATGTCCAAGATCTTATCGGCGTTCTTAAATATGCAGAGTAGCATCATATAAATGCACATAAATTGCGTGGTAACCTCTGAAAAACTTGGAAGAAACAACCGCAAAAGTAGAGAAGCCTAACACAGCCAAGATTCGAAGGACGAAACCTTATCTCGTCTAGTTAGTTAAGTAACCAAAAGAGTAGCGGATTAATCAACTTCCCAACCTATGAAAAACTGGAATCTCCTGCAAGAAAGGAAACAATAAACAGATTTGCAGGGACAATTAACGATCTAAGTTAAATCTCAACAAGATCACAACTTCCCTTAGACAAATCGTTGATCATCGAACATATACGCTTCTAATATACTTTCGAAGAAAAAAGGAGGATAAAATATAGGGGATTAACCAGGATCTCACCATCATCTATCGAATGTAAGTTCTTGAAATTGCAGATAACCAGAACGAAGTAGCAGAGATTAGCAGCAACAATTGAAGGAATCAAGATCAATACCTAACGAAAAAGAGGAACGAAGAAGATTTACCGAAAACACCGATCTGATATCGATTTCTTCACGCCCTCGACAACGAATCCGGTATCAATCTTCACAATCCGAGGCCACGACTAAATTGGGGGAGATGAGAAGGAATAATAGAAGGAACAAAGAGGAGGGCTAAGGGGACACGGAAGCTTGCTTCGTCGTCGTTATCCCTTCCGTGGGCTTCCTATTCGTGCTTTCTTGCCCCCTTCCTCTGGGCTTTATAGAGCGAACGGCGCTGCGGAAGTTGGAAAAGACCTCCTTTTTTTTCTTTTTATTAATAATAAGGAAAGTAATATAATTTTCGCAACATCTCTTTGGGTGGGGCCACGAAAAGAACAAAGGAAAGCACCACGTGGCGAAAAGGAACGGCTGCGGTGTCGTGCTCCGCGGGTGAGAGATTGCCTGTGGCGGTGAGACCGTTCGGCTGGCCGACGCCTATTTCGGCCGCCCAAGTGGAACGCGCTTTGGTGGCAGCGTGTCACACGGTACTCGCCTACCTGATCTCTCCACGTGTACGGTGAATTAGTAATTTTCTTATTTTACAGGATGGATGGATGGGTAGATGGATGGGTAGATGGATGGATTAAAACGTTTTTTGTTTCTATTCCTAAGATAAAAAAATCTTTCATGATTATTAATTTTTAATGTTACAAGATTTTGACTAAATTTTAATCAATAGAATTAAACCTTTGCTTCCTGATTTAATTTCGAAAGAATAATATACTTTTATTAAGGATAAAAATATTCATGATAATATTTTAATAACTAGAGAGATTACACACTTTATTTATAATTATAATGATAAAAAAATTTATATTATGATTAAATTAGACCTTAAAAATTTATTATTATTATAACTTTTCAAGTTTATAATATTTCTAATAAATTTATTGATTATATTAGAAAATATTATATTATGTGATCCTATTTAATTAAGTAAAATATGTTATGGATTATGATTATAGTTATTTGCTAATAGAAAGTAAATCCAATTAAGATAAGATTCGTTAGGAGATGTCCTTGATAAGAAATTTTTTTTTAATAATTTATCATAGATCCTATGCTCTCGTCTATAAATAGACAGAACCTACGTATCATAGAAAATACTGTTGAGAGATTATAATCTCTCTAAACCTTCATCAATCTAAGTGATATTATGAAAAGATAGGAAAAAAGAGGGAAAAAATATAATTCTTCTTGCAAATTGAGATCTAAAGATTGTGTCCAAATCACACAAAGATCTAACATCCGAAGGTACGCATTATAAAAATTGATTCAATGTTATTTGATTTCAATCATAGCATAAATTTTTTTTCGTATTACATATAATATATCACATATTTTATGCTTACAGATAATGCACCTCTTAAACTATTTTTGTTTGTTTTATAATTGATATCATTTTATTTTTCTTTTAAGGGATAAAGGGATTTACCTAAGAGACTTTACAAACTTATAATTTATATCATCTTAAATTCATGTGTGTGTGTATATATATATATATATATATATATATATATATATATCAATTATGAAATCTATCCTATATCCTAAAATGATTATTAAGACTCTTGAAAAAAAATAATGAAAGATTTTTTCTGGCAAATAATTATAATATTAAAGATATGCATTACTAGCATGGGACACTGTGACTAAAACTATATATTAGAGGATTTTTTTATAAGTACTACTAGATCTCTAAGATATGGCTTCGTTTCTATTATTGATGATGGCTCTTAATCATATATAACCAAGGATAATTGAATTTTTTATTTCAAACAAACTTACTTTAATATGAAATTTGATTTGAATACTCATTATGATGATATTAATCATATAAATTTCTCTAATAAGATTTGGCAACTTCTTACTCAAAAATTAGGTTAAGAATTCAAAAAATCATCATATGAATTTTTTTTATTAATTTCATGGTAAAAAAATATAAATATTTTTTTATTAATGATATTATGATGTATATGAGTTAGAACATTCGAGATCTCATTGTGTGTGTGTATATATATATACATATACATGTATATATATATTCATATATACATATACATATACATATACATATACATATACATATACATATACATATACATATACATATACATATACATATACATATAATATATCATATACATATATACATATACATATATACATATATACATATATACATATATACATATACATATACATATATATATATATATATATATACATATATATATATATATACATATATATATATATATATATATATATATATATATATATATATATATATCACCAGACATTAGCATGATATTTTTCAATATAAAATTTTTGAATGTGCTGATCAGCTAAAAATATTTTCAGATTATCATAAGATCTTAAAATAAAATCCTGTCATTTCTATCAACTTCAAAATAATAATTCCTATATAAAGGGATGACGTTTATTCTTTAGGTATGCTGTCATAATCAGTGTTCATAGATTGTCAGTCATATTGGAATCTACCATACATTTTGTTGATCTTTAATCTGATAAAGATATGTACTGTATATAATAAATAATAACAATATAGTAAACCATATCATAAAGCTCGAGTACAGCTGAGCTTAAGCAACTCAGTTAAACCAACCACAAGAAGCTAAGCAACAACTAAAGTACTGGTTGACCAAACTGTCTTCTTTTAGATGTGTAATACAAGTTGCAAATTGACCATATCATATTGGAATGAGAAAGGAAAAGTCTTATAGACCAGCATGAACCACAACCAACAATGAAACTTGTATTGAGCTGTAAATGCAAGGTTTAATTGGCACAAGTAAACTTCTGAAGGAGACAAACCTTGATAACCTTTACATTTCTTCATTGTTGTGGTTGCCTGTGAAGACTGGTTCAAGCAGAGGAGTACACTTCAAACATAATTATACTTGGAAGGAAAGTATACAAAGATGTTGGCTCTGCAGGAAAAAATGGCAATGGTCTCTCAGGAATTAACTTTGAACAACTGGGAGTAGCTGACCTCATGAACATCAGAAACTTGAATTTAAATCAGACTGGAGAAGTCTCTTCAAGCATGTTAAGACAGTAGGATATAAAGATATAAAGCATGAAGTTGTACCACAATATTACTGGATGAAAATAATTTTTATAAATACATCGCTCAAAGGAAAACAACAAATGATAAAATAACGAAGATGTGGAACAGATCTTTCAGTCATTTGATGAGCAAAGCAATCCTGCTTCATGTGAAAAAATTGAAAATTGAAAATTGGAAATTGAAAAGCTAAAAATAGCACAGCATTTTAACTATACAAGAACAATATAGGAAAAGAACCACTTGTATTCCAAACATCCAAAAGGCAATTCAGCATTGATTTACAACCTTTGCAAGAAGTGAACCCACTGAGCATTATCATACCGATATCATACACTTTTCATAGTGTACTTCAACTTCTCAGGCAGACTGGTCAAGGTAACTTTGCTCTAGGTATGTTTTGATATCAAGCACATATCCACAAAATCTAACCTGTTCTCAAACTTTTAATAAATTTTCCTTTCAGATCAACATGACATGATGATCCGTAATAAATCCTAAAGATCTTCTTACAAAAGAAATTCTCGCCTTCTTTTATCATCTAGCAAGAAAACCTCAAGTTAACAAAGATATTTGGGAATTCTCTTTGTGCTTTACTTTGAAGTTTATGCCATAATTGTTCAACCATTTGAGCTGCACATGATCACACCACTTTATGCATCATCAGGTTATTTAAGGTACTCATAATGTCTTGAACAGGATTTGATATTGGATATCAATTGATCTCAAATCATTTCTGTATCCCTGTATCAAATTTCAAGCAACCAACTTTGCAGTCCTAAGGTGAATATGTAACAGATACACATTCAGAAACACAACTGGCTATCGTCAAATAGGAAAAGAAATTTGGATTGGTTTTCACCAATCCACTAAGTAGCTATTCAACAGCCATTTAAGTTAAACCAAGAATTATGATAAGTTATATTAGAGAAATCTTTGAAACCAGAAATTAACCTAGCTTTCCAATTTCTTTGGCTACTCTCCAATGTTATCTACTTTACATAAACACCATCCTCATGTTCAATCATTACATAGTATGTTTTTTTTTAATTTTCCAACTTTCCTTAGAAGATAACTGAATCTTTGCCGTAGTAGCTCTATCTAAAAATCACAATATTAAAGACAAAAGGATTACTTACTTGATGCCATTCTCTTTTCTTTTGGTCGGTATTCGATACAACTTTGTTTCTCTTATTTAATCTAACACATAGCCTCCAGAACATAGATATTTGGAACAAGTCACCACATAAAACCCAATCGAAAGTCCCTTACCTTAATCAGCATGCCACATTAATAGGACTGAGTTGGCATCAAACGAGCAAGCATGAAGGCCTCTTAAATTCCAAGTGTCACCTATCGAAGAAGATACCCATCTACCAGTGTATAAAGAGTACCTAAAGGTTATCACCAATGAATCTTTCCTATCTCTACACTTCTTAATTGCCAATTGCTTCTACCCCTTTCCATTCTAGAGAAGATCATTGAGCTTCTTGTTCTTGAGGCATTAAGGAGCTGACAAGAAAAATGGAGAGTGTAGCTATAATCATTAATCAAAACATAATCAAACCATCCACAGCTTCAGGAAAGTCTCTTTATAAATCAGCTTCACAACTCCACGACAAACAATTCGACCAAGAACCACAACACTTTTTCTTGGTGTCACACGAATGAGACTGTACCGAATCTATCGAACTAGGTGCAATGGACAATCAAAGTAAACAGCCAGAATGCTTCTTGGTTATAAGCCTTAATCAGATCCAAACATGATATAGATAGAGCATTACGTTAATTGTTTCATTAAGCATAGGACTAAATCAGTTCCCTTCTCAAGAATACTCCCACTGGATGAACAAAATCTGAAGCAACAAACGAAGAGGTATATGTTAACAGATCATTGCAGAACTTTGCATACACCTGCAAGAAGAGAAACCTGTTCTCAAGTACGCTTCATCCATGCGCTAAGATCAGAACAGCAAGAAGTAAAAGCACCCAAAAGACAGAACAAGAGGGACGATTCAGCAAAGAGAATCAAAGCAAGCAACCAAAGTGTACGGAATCACAGCTGCGAATGCCCATGGATCGGGAGGCGGCGGAAGTGTCGGATCAAGCCCCGCCGGTCCGGTGGCGGTAGAGCTTGCCGAAGACGTGGAGAGCGGTGACGAAGCCGATGAAGCAGAGGCTCATCACAAGCACCACCGTAGGCGTCATCTTGAGCCCTGGCGCGTCGTCGGTGTAGAACCGAAGCATGTTGGCCCCCCCACCGGGGCCGCCGCCAGCGAAGCCGCCACCCCCTCCGCCCCCGCCCAGCCGCCGGCGCCTCATCCCCGCCGCAGCTGCCGGCGTTCCACGTGGCACCGCCCCGGCCGGCCGCGCCCCGCCCCCCGCCGAGGCCGCCGTCTGCGACTGCGAGCTCCCCCTAGCCATCTCCGATCGGTGGATCGATATTGACCGAAAGGCTTGCGAGAATTAAAGTGGAGACAAAATTTGGGCTACAGAAGAACTTATTTATTTAGAAGCATTATTCTTTCTACCTACTTCGTTGCCCACATGAATACCCTCGTAATAATTGGCACACTACAAGCTTTCTTCGTGGGATCCACAGTCAAAGCCTGAGAGGTGGGTACAAAACAGGGGAATATGTTGTATTTGTCTGTATATGTGAGGTTCCTTTGCACCCGCCAAACGATACCCAAAAACGTACCCTAATATATGGAGAGGATCATTTAGGGTTCATTCACGGGTATAAAAACATCTTTAATTACACCTAAAAAATTGATGGTAATATATCGAGAGTTGAGAGCTGGAAACTTCAAGATCGAAAGTTTGATTAATTTAATTGATATATATTTTAATATATCATCAATAATATTCTTTGCTTGAATCTCGTCTTCTTTCGCCCAAAAAATCATACAATAAGTCTAAACAATTTATGTTGATGATGTAATCTGCGTTGATATTTCCTGCTGCTGACGTGAAACAGTAGATGGAGGACGCCTGTGAGGATGTTGCTTCTTCCTCCTCACCCTCACTTCCTCGTGCCATCTTCTCAGCGCCGTCTTCGTCCGCTCCCCAAACATGGATCTCTTGACCTCCGAACCCATCTGCAGTGAGAACCACCACAACTCAACTTCTGAGAGAGACGAACATGACTGACCGGTGGGGGTTTAATCCATGCACGGGTGGGTTACCTGTGTGACGAGCGCGTACATGGGAAGAGTGATGTAGCTACAGAGGAACTGTACCACCACCCTGAGACATGGAACAGAGTGAGCGGAGGTGAGAGTAGTTCTTGTGGAGGAGGAAGCACACAAGTGCGATCCATGTGGTGATCACTTACGCTAATGCCACTCTTGCGATGGTTATCCCAAAGTTCTCGTGGTAGCAGGACTTCAGGCCGAATTCATACTGCAAAAGAGAAGAACATTCATCAAGTTTCGTTCATGGAATTGGTGAATCATATCCAACAGGTAGCAGGAACCAAAGGTTGCACACCCAGATCCAGATGAAGAACGTGAGCTCAAATGCATTCTGCGAGAAGAGAAGATGTCAGACCGTGCCGAACATACTGTCACTTTTTTGTTGGATTAGTATGGATGTGATACCTGAAAGAAAGCCAAATGGAGGAGGAAAAGGATCGATCTGGGGTTTCCAAACCAGAAAAAATCGTCGTTGGGTTGCACCGGCGGTGCTCCGGTGATGACTATATTTTCCCTGTCCAGTTTCACAGCCATTCTTGCAACAATCACATGAAGCTTAGTCCCCACAGCCAGTACTGTCTGTGAGAGAAAAGGCCAATCAGACATTATTGACAGTGGAAGAGTGCCAAGAGATCTTGTCGAGTTGTACTTACGATCAAGGGTGCAAATGACAGCCAGAAGTAGGAATACCACCCTACAATTGTTGGAACAAGTGAGGGAAATATGCATTGGATGTGATGAGGATAAGATTTCGGTCATATGAATCTTACCATGGATATCAACAAGCATGAAGATGACCACAAGAAACCACAAGGGAGGGCTGTTTCAGATACATGAGCAGACTAAGATCAAACATACATGACAAAGAAAACGGGGCAGATGAAACCAAGATCAGCTAACCTGATTGTAAGCACGGTTTTGAACTCGTCCTCCAAAGATCGATTGGTGTACTCATGGAAATTGAACGTGGTGTGCCTGGAGAAATGAGCCTGAGAGTGCTTACAGAAGTCAGTCCCCAAGAAACTCATCTGCATGCAGGGAACTGAAACCAAGTAGCGATGCTGCGTGCAGCCTTACCGTTATGAAGCCATGGCGAAGGGTGAGATAGTCAACTCTGTTCACGGAATCATAGAATTGTCTGAAAAAGCACTTCTGCTTGTTCGAGGTTCCAAATCAATTAGACACAGAGCTTGATGCGGATAAGCCATTGGAGAAGAGTGGTAGATGACGCTTACAATCCACAGATACATGGAGGATGATGATGTAGCTACACTGATATGCCTTTTTGCGAATGTGGTCTCTCTCGTCAACCTAAACCTGTTAGGGTCTGAACGATGACTTGCATTTCAGATATCTGATACAGTTCACCGTAAAAGTTGCAGAAGAACTAAGCATATGCTTCACAGATTATATTGATTTGGCCTTGTGGTTTAAAGATGTGAAGAAGAAGAAGAAGAAGAAGAAGAGGGCTCCTTTCAGAACAAAAAGGGCTACCCACCATTTGCAACGTGGTACTCAGTTGTCTGTGTCTCCTTCTCCCATGCCTTCCATCGCCTCATCTGCCAGCAGCAAGAAGATCGAAATCCGAAAACCGAAAGCACTGAAGAATCACATAAAGATGTGAGCAGTTCAAGATCTTACTTTGGCTCTTCCCAGAATCATGGTGGTCACGCTGCAGAGCACATGGACGACTGCCAACACGAAGATGAATGTATGGAGCTGATGAATCCCTTGTTGACTCACCAGCGAAATCATCCCCTACAATCCAATAACAAATCGTCATCATCTCTAGTAATACACATGAGAATAAACATAGATCCAGCTTACTCTGTCAACACAATAACCAGCAGCAGAAGAGATGGATTTGGGTTGCAATCTGCGGCACGGTAGCATGTAGTCTGCTGCCTTAACCGGCACGCAGATATGTGAAATCGGCCTTTGCACAACAGCCAGAACCAGAGAGAGGAATCCAAGAATCATCAGCTCTGCATGAACAAAACAGAGATCTCAGGTACCATCCCTAAGCGAACCTGAAACATCACAGCTTCTTCTTCGGCTCACCCTCTTTTAGCTTGTCGATAGCATCGGACAGTGCAATCTTCTGACGACTCCTGAACCACTGCAGAACATTTCGTGATGGAGTTAAAGATTACTGGATCCATCACAAGTTTCTTTCACATAGCAGCATCGAGCGAACACCAGACTTACATTTCCGGCAAAACTGATCGACTGTGCTAAGATGTAGGAGACAGCGATGGCGAAGAAGAAGATAATTGCTGCAGCCCAGGTTGGAGTGTCCTGAAGAGACGGCTCCATGCTCTCCATCGAAGAACAGCAGCTGAAGAATGAAGAGAAAGGGCGGGTGGGAATCGATATAAAGACATCAGAAGGTTACTACTGCTTGTGTGACAGCTGAACTGCTGCAGGTCCTTCTTGTTGAACTGGTCCAAGCTACTATTCTCATACTTCCGAGTATAAGGTTCGACAGCATGCCAAAGAACAAAGATTCACTGTCTGCTGCTACTGCTGTACATCAAAGAAAAGTCTCGACTGACATGACCTAATTAAGAACTGATATTGAAAGGACTTTTCGCATCCGCCAGTTAAATGATCAATTATTAGCAGTCGGCTGCAGATCACAGATGTCAAGTTCAAAGATCTCAGAACAACGTGCCTGCCAAGGCAGGACTGAACATGTTTGGTTGGATCATCAATCAAACGCTAAGTTCTTCCCGTCAGTAAACGCTCTGACAAGAGAGGAAAAGTTGGGACTAATCTGGGTCAGGAAAGGATGCTGAACTCTGCAGCGTATGGGGGAGCTCTTACTTAAGGCAAGCTGAAGGCTTCGTTGGAAGAGTATCACAAGTGTGATGGAACACTGAACTCCCAAACATCACTGTCTGAGTCAAAGAAAGATTGGAAATTTCTTGGACTGGTCCCTTCTTTTCTCATCCACGCATTAGAATGAACACACAATGGTCAACAATGCAAATGGAATCTTGAACCTGTGGACAAAGGATAAAGACTAGTATAACTTGCTCTGTGGATCACTGGTCTTGTTTGGTAGGGGATTGATTTGATCATAAAAATAACTCAAATATAGATTTATAAGATTACCTTTTTTAGATAGAATGAAAATGAGCATTAGTTTGAACATCAAAACATCATATTAATATTAAGCAAAGCAGATGTGTCGGTCATCGGTGCGATCCCATAAGCTCATAAGGAATTGTGAGGAATTATCCGTGATGGGCATATCCTTTTCATGAGCTTAAAAAAAAACATCTAAAAATAAAATAGACCTGACGGATTTATAAGTCATTAGTTTTCATACTCAACAAATGTTAAACTAAATGATCTTATCGAGGATTCTTAGAATTCATTTGGGAGGTGCCATATAAATTTGACTTTGCACCAAACTTGGAATATAATTGAGAGGTGTCACATGAATTTGGCTTTGCACCAAACTTCAGCTTAGAAACTTCCAACCAAAAGAAAAGTGATAGGTCTTAGTATTAACAATCAAGGTTGGTCAGTCAATGTTACATAAGTGATAGGTCTTGCTCAAGCCCATTACCAAGTTTAAGCCTACTAAGCCCAAGCCCATTACCAACCTTGACTTGTCTTGTTTTCCTTGTTTCCCCATCAGATGACTATTCAATTTATTTCACTGCAAGTTACATCCATGTCTTAATCATTATAATGTCAGTGGATGAGACATGATTTAATTTTATGTTTTTAATATTCTCTATCATGTGAATTAGAATTCCTCAGGGATTCTTTTCAATGTATGACTCAATAAAATTTGAACTCAAGATCTTTCACTCTGATAATACAAAATGCTTAATAGCTGGTGGACAGCATACTCCTTCTGTGCCAGCCAAGCTGACTGCAAGGTGACAAATATATTGTAGCTGACAAATTAGTCATATGAACCGATTACCAAGCAAGACAGACTTGTTTGAACACCTTAAGATTCTCCAGACAAAGCCTGTATTCTGAGGAAGCCTCGTCGGCCCCAACTTACATGATTCCAAAACAGTGTGTCAGACGATGAGCAAGAGAAGCAAGCACAAGTGCATGCATCTGCAAACCGAAGCAGCAAAAACACGTGGCCTTCTTGTTCGATGTTATCTCCACCCAACGCCTTTCACCATGCACCACACATCGATGAGCAGGCATTGGAAGCTTGGTATCTCTCCGCAGCCATGTCTTTGTCTGACTTTGATGACTGCTGATATCAGGGATTTGATGTCATCTGGGTGTCATGCCATGCCAAAATAATTGGTGAGGATGACTGCTTCTTGGCTTCAGCGTTATATATGTATGTTTGCCAGCGCCGAAGGACATGAGAAACTGAGTTGCTGCTGCAAGTGGTTGTGTGGAGGGCTGTGGCATCTCTTGCCTTCCATGGAGCGCCCAAAGGGTTTCCTCCGCAGGAGAGATGATGCCGCTACCGTCGGAAAGCTTCTTGGCTCAGTTACTGGGAAGTTTGGGCAGGCAGCGGTATCATCTACTGCGCAGGAAACATGGCTCTCAGCATGGAAGAAGAAGCTGCCTTTGGTGAGTAAACCGTCTCTTTTCTTTCTATGTTTTCGGCAAGCCTTGGATGTTAGATCATGCAATCTATATTTACACAAGCCAAGTTTTTTGTTCCACTCATTGGATATCAATTCCACAGCAATTCAAGTTTTTTTAGTATATTTAGATAGGATAATGAATTAAATATTATATATATATATATATATATATATTCATCTTTTATTACTTACCTTAACATCTAATTCTTAAAAGAAGAAATTAGATTTCTATTTGTAGTCTTATTTTGGCTTCGAGTGAATCCAAGCCGAATTATACCAAGATTTTATTCTTTTCCTATTTATATTATGACTCAATAACTCATTGAAACCATTAATAACATAATCAATAATAGGAGGATCATTGAACCCTATCCAAAGGATCCCAATGGATCCTGACCGTCAATCTTGTCAATGTCACACGTATGCATGAAACAAGTGGCGCTTCGAGATTGGATGTTCTTCTCCGGGACCAGTAGAAAACTCGATCCGAACAGGTGCATGGCATCTCATCATCACGAATCTCAACGAAAGACGAACGTGGATCCCTTGTGCGGATCGGACGCGCCGGCTGTCCTAATCTGTTTCCGCGGAACAACAGACCGGTAAATCGACACGTCGACTCCCGTCATCCCTCAACTCCGCCTATATACTTCCTCCACCACCATCGTCACCGCCGTCGCCGGCTAAAGACCCAGTTTGTATCGCCATGGAGGGATCTCTCCGTCTTCTTCTCCTCCTCGTCATTCTCGATTCCCTGATGTCTCCTTCCATGGCGGAGATCAAGAATCTGGAGATCTCCGACGACTCCCGCCAGGTCATCCTGTTCGAGAATTTCGGATTTAACCACCGTGGAACCGTCACAATTGCTCTATCCGGCGTGTCCATCTCCTCCTCCGCCGTCGCCCCTGCCGTCGACCCCTCTCTCCTCGGCTTCTTCCTCGTCTCCGATGAGAGCCTGATCCAGGCCGCCTACGACTCACAGCAGAACCCTAACCCTAGCTCGTACCCAGATTGCGTCCTCAGGAGCCCGTACGTCCACCTCCTGTTCACCTTCGAGAATCTCTCCCCGCCGCCTCCCGGCGGCGCCTTCAACAACTCCTTCGCCGTCTCCCATCCGGACGAGTACAGCCTCTACTTCGCCAATTGCGGCCCCGGCGCCGCTGCCGTCACCATGTCGGTCCGCACCGAGACGTACAACACCCGCCCCGACGGCTCCCGCGATTACCTCTCCGTCGGCAAGTCCCCTGTGCCGTCGCTCTACACCTTCTTCGCAGTCGCGTACGCCGTCTTCCTGGGCGCGTGGATCTATCTCACCCTGTTCCAGAACCGGATCTCATCCCACGGGATCCACTACCTGATGGCCGGGCTGCTACTCAGCAAGGCCCTCTACCTCGTCTTCGCCGCCGAGGACCAGCACTACATCCGGCAGACCGGCACCCCGCACGGCTGGGACATCCCCTTCTACCTCTTCCAGTTCCTGAAAGGCGTCCTCTTGTTCACCGTGATCGTCCTCATCGGCACCGGCTGGTCCTTCCTCAAGCCCTTCCTCCAGGAGCGCGAGAAGAAGGTGCTGATGATCGTGATCCCACTCCAGATAATCGCCAACATCGCCTCCGTGGTGATCGGCGAGACCGGACCCTTCATCAGGGATTGGGTCACCTGGAACCAGGTGTTCCTCCTCATCGACATCATCTGCTGCTGCACCGTCCTGTTCCCCATCATCTGGTCCATCAGATCTCTGCGTGAGACGTCAAAGACCGACGGAAAGGCCGCAAGGAACCTTATGAAGCTCACACTTTTCCGGCAATTCTACATCATTGTGATCGGATATTTGTACTTCACGAGGATCGTCGTCTATGCATCGGGGACAATCACATCTTACAAGTACCGCTGGGTGAGCGTGGCAGCTGAGGAAACCGTGAGCCTTTTGTTCTACATGTTCATGTTCTATATGTTTCGCCCGGTGGAGAGGAACCAGTACTTTATGCTTGATGAAGAAGAGGAAGAAGCTGCAGAATTGGCGCTCCGTGAGGAAGAGTTCGAGCTTTGATTGACAGTAGGAAGGAGAAACACTTGTGTGGGAACTTCCTGGTGTGATCTTCACACTGATTTCATCGAGTATTCTTGCTATAGGATAAAAGAAGGTTATGAGGTATTGTACTCTAATTTGCGTCGATTGATGCTTTCATTGTTTCATTGATGCTTTCCTTTCCTTTGTCTTCATCAGTCACTGAGCTTAAATATAAACATTCTTTTCTGTTCAAGGCTAAAAGTTGTCTTTAAAAAGTTTAATAGTATGCATTGCATGGACAAGGTATGAATAATTAGATGGACTTGTGTTCTCATATGAATCATCATTCTTAATAGAAACTCTGTTTGGAGGAAAAATTCGAGTTAGCTCTTCTTTTTTCTGGTACTCTGTATGGCTAGTGCTTGGCTACCTAAACCATGTTCCTCGGATTTAGAATACACCGCAAAATGTGCTAAGCACTTATGCTCCCTTCTCTGAAAACATGATAGAATTTACAACCCAAAAAACATGTAGATAGTTGCAAAATACTCCTAAAACAGTTAAGGAGTTTCCAAGGTTCCTTGTTGAGGAGCTTAACAATCATCTCAGCATCTGATTCCACCTCCAGGTGAGTCGCACACCCTCATTCAATGCAGCTCCCACCCAAATTTAATGGCCAGCACTTCCGCCTTCCAGCAGTCAGTGTCCGGCAAAAAGGAGCAGCCAGCCAGCAAACACTTTCCGTCACTGGATCTCATCAAGAATCCTGCCCCTTGTGCATTATCCTGCAGATTACAAGAACCATCAGTGTTCAATTTAATCCAATTGTTTTATGGCTTGGTCCAGGTTACAGAAATTTGACAAGGCCCCACAATCCCTTCAGACAGGGGTTTATAACACGACATATGCTCAAAAGCATTCCGAACGATGGAGAGAGGGGATCAGCCACAAAAGGCTGATCCCTCATTACAGGCCACAAACTGTATGCCAAAAGAGCTCGAAGAAGTCCACAGCTAGATCTGGTGAGATCTTGTCCCTAACTCAGCCAACGACCCATTACCCAATCCGAACGGAACTCAAACTGCTTCCCTAGTGCTTGGTTACTTGATCCCAGTTATGGAAAAATTTGTTGAAATTAAGCACACTGTATGAATATTGCATATGGCTTAATGATGCACAGGGAAAAAATGTTTTATGTTAGTGTATAGAATTTGACGCTGCAAATCGCTTGAACAGGTTCAAGTTATTAATTTAGATCTCTGTTTTACTGGATCCATGTTGGTGTAAAATGTTATGCTTTGATGCTTTCGAAGAAAAGAGGTTGATAGGAATCGCAAAAGCTGCAGTCTCTTGCCAAACTCACTCATTTCTGTAGGTTTTCTGATTCGTCGATTGGATTAATTTGATGAGAAAATTGGTTTGTGCATTGTGGATGATCTGGCTTTGAAAAAAGTACTGCTTGGAGATTATGGTAGTGATGGATGGTACAAACTTTGCTTTGATTTATGCCATCTATGTTACAGCAAAAATAGATCTGCTTTTGAGAAGTACTGGTTGGAGATTGTGGTAGTAAAGAATGGTAAAAGTTTTGCATAGATTCATGACTTCTGTGTTACTGCAACAGGCAGCAAATTGTGCCTTTTTTTGATTGATTAATGAGAAACAATTCAAGCTTCATATTCTTTCTTTCCCAATCATTAATGTCTTTTGTATTGAAATATTTGCATTTTTATTGTTGTTTCATTGTCATAATGTCATTGGTGTCATCCACCATCTTCATAGGGTTTCTTGGTTAGATTTTGACAGTGCTGCTTCTCCGGTCTCTCATGCCTGTACTCACACATTGCATCTAGTAAGCGGTTCAGATTGGTACACTGTCCTACTTCAATTGCTTAATTAAATCTCCTTGGCAGCAAAACTGCAACAAAGATGGTTAAACTGTGTTTACTGCTGTATCATTCTCTCTTTCTTGATCTTTTAAACTGTCTCTCTGTTTGGTTAGTTCTTGAATTAAAAGCTTGATTCGCTCCGGTGTTGCTATGAGTTGGTTTGTGTTCGAGTTGGTTTGCGTTTAGGCAAATCATTCTGAATTTGTTCAACAAATTCACAACCATGGTTTTCAGCATTAACACATTATAGCATATTCACTGCTAGCCCTGTTATTCATGTTCCTCATCTGCTTCCACAACTTGTATTCAAATTCTTGATATGCCAATGCCTAGTAGAACGACATGCATGATCTATAATTTCAGAAACTTGGAGAGTGCAAACACTCGAATATGTTTTGCACAATTTCATTTTTGTGGTTGATTTCTGGTGCTGTGGTACTTATTCTGGCAGAATGGAAAATGAAGCACTATGTTTTTGTTTTACTCTGGTTTATTTGTGAGCTTAAGTTTACAGAACACTTGCAATCATTCAGTTTGATGCCTCTTGAATCATCAATCTTATTTACATTCCATTGTCCTTTCCTTTTCTTGTTTTCCATTCATTTGATCTCACATGGAGATAACAGTTAGTATGTTCTTCGTGCAATCTAAGAAAGTGTTGAAGATGCATCACATCAGGTTGCATGCTTTGGTTGTATGCCTATATTTCCATGGAAGGTTGGCAGGGGATGATGAACTTTGCTGATGTCCTGATTTAAACAACTCCTTTTTATGATAGTAAAATCTAAGGATTGAAATTTCATACAATATCATAGTTTCGAGGTTTGTTCGATACGGTACAGTACGGTACTATATATCGAGTGATACGTCAGGGCGTACCGAGTGGTACACCTAATTTAACCGTAAAATCCTTCGAAAATATCTATAAAAAAAAAGTTAGGATATGATTTTTAAGTTAAAAATAAATATTGAAATATCTACAGAAAAATTATTTGAATTATTAGATTATTTTGTTACAATATAAACTTTAAATATTTGACCTATTAATTTTATTATCGATCGATAACGATCGATTTCAACCGTTACTGAGCAATAATGGTCGATTTGCACTGCTATTGATCGGTAACGATTGATCTCGACCATTATCGAGCAATAACGGTTGAATTATCGAGCTGTGTCTAGTAGTAATGATCAAAATTTCGATTGTTACCGCCCGATATCATCTCGTATCATCTGATACAGATCAATGTTAAGCGTTTCACCTGGTAGCGAGCGATCTACATACCAATATACTATCAAACCAGTACTTATCGTCCATGTCGAGCGGTAATATTCGAAACTATAAATCTTGGTAAAATTTATTACCATAAAAATCTGTGTTATAATATTTTTTACCTAAATAACGTTGATGAAATAAAGCAATAAGTTGAGGAATATTACAAACTAAATGAAATAGGTTGGGATTAATTTCCTTTTTATTTGGACTTAAATTGATGCCAAAGAAAGTAAATTGAATCCAAATTATATGAATTAAGGATCATTTCCATGTTAATCGCACGACCAATTGGTAAAATGATCATTTCCTTGACCAATGTTGCTTAATAATCTTTTGAATAATTTTTTGAATGAGATCGAGTTTCCTAATTTTTCAAATTCCTTATAATTTATGACTCATATACCCCAACAAAAATTTTCTAATTAAATTGGGCTCTACATGAGTTTCGTCTGATGAATATCTCAATTACTTATGAAATAAGCTTAAATTTATCAATATGTCCATGGTTTTTGAAGTCTTTGACCATATTTTTTGGATTGGGAAAATTTCTCAAAACTTTTGATACACATTCGAATCATCTTGAATTTTTATTTGTTTTGATTTATTCTAATTTTTAACTTAGCCTCTTCCAACGCTAGTCTACTTCATAGGCACTAAATGTCTTATATACATA
>NW_027021295.1:242294-288428 GCF_036884655.1 Musa acuminata AAA Group | reverse complement strand
CTTTTGGGGGTCGGCCTTGTGAGAAGAGTCCAGAAAAACAAGGGAGGAAGTCAAAGAAGTCATCGAAACTAGAGGGCAAATCCACTTTATGACCCACACAACTATACTTGAAACACACCAAAGGTAAATTCTCATATGAAACAGTTTGGAAAATTCCTTTCTTTAGGTGACCCAGTCATACTGCTTATGGGGTTTTGAAAGATCGATTTCTATACTAACCTTACATATCGACCCCTTTCAAACGAGAAAGAACATTCATCATTCTTTAGGGGACGACCTAGGAGAGAACCAAGATTAATAACACATTCTGTTCCAGTACTCCAAAGGAAGATTGACGAACTACACCTAGATAGGGACAGATGAGATCCTCTCTGTGAGAGGCTGGAAATTAGCTTTCTTGGGCATCAGATACAAAACCTCCCCTCGAATGGTCCATGGTCCCTCGGTGAGGATGCGAACAACCTCCGCTTTAGAAAAAAATTGAAAGCAAATAAAAACCTTAAGCCAAATTGATCACTTGGGACACCAAAGAACATTTCCATTAGTGAGAAACCACATATTTCAGGAAATCCAAAGTCGAAGTCGGAGGAAATGATTGATCAAACTAGATATTCAAGGTTTTTGCCATTCATGAGGAGTTTTTTCGTCAAATTCGATGAAATCCTTAGAAGCATCATAGATCCGGTTAAACAAAGAAGAAGATAGTAGTGAACTTGCATCTGGCCCATATGAAGGACCAATTAACATCAATGCCTAAGAGATGCTCTTTCCAGTGAAAGGGCCATCCAATTGGCTCTTCTTGGAAGGCGGAGGGGCATTGGAAGGATCCCGATGGAGTGGCCCATTTTTCTTGGTACTTGCCAAAGGAGAAAACCTTAGGGGTCTGGCTTGGCATCACTCTAGGAACCCTAACTGAAGGGATCGACACCACAGAAGAAGATGATGACACCCTAGGGAGGGGAACAACAATGGATGCAAGGAGAGAGCCAAGTAGGGGATGTGAAGCCAGTAGTTGGGGGCGGGGGGGGGTGGGGAAGGGTGTGGTTGGGTCGCATCAAAGGTGGAATTAAGGAGGGAGAAGGCAATGGGGTTGTCCTTATCGCCTTAGAAACCCAGAGCTTCTCTCTCTAAGGAAAGAAGAGAGTTCCCTACTCTCTCACAAATTTATTTAATGCATTACAATCGACCATATCTTGTTCAGAACTTCACGGTTAGCCCCCAATTCCCTTCTCGCACTTTTCTAGTTCGAAAACCCTAAAGAAGATGCAGTGCAAGATTCTTTTCCGCCATCAATCTGGTCCTCATGATTAATCTAGGACTATGTGTTTTTGCTGCTTATCGATCCGATTGATGTGATTCTCCCGATAAGCTCTAACTCTGATGGCTGCCCTCCCTCCGCAAGCGGACAACTTCTAGATCACCCTTGTTCTTTCCCTCAGTGAGCTTTTTTTTTCCTCATAAATTTGATACTTTTGGTCATATTTTTATATGAAAAAGGTTTACTTGGTGGAATTGGTGGCACCTGCTATTTCTATTCTTCTGTTTCTCTTTGGAACAAATTGATTTATTTGTAGGACATGCTTAGATCATCACAAGAGGATGAAGGTAAAAAGTTTGCTATGAGGTTTGTTACCAATACTAGATATTTGCAAAGTTTTTAGCATTGTGGTGAGGCACTGCGGTTATATCTCTGAGACTTATGTGATGGTATATTTAATTTTGAAGTGTTCAATATTGGTTGGCATGTAGGACGAGCAACAACAAATTACTTTCATAGTGGAGGAATAGAAAGAGAAAAGTGAAAGATAATAACTAAAAATAATAAGCAAATGTATAACTATCCAATTGGCTCAAAGATAACACTCCTAGGATAGAAGTCTTGCACCTCCGCATGCCTCACAAGGTGGGAAAGGAAAAAAACTTGATTCATGGATCCTTTTTTTATTCATACATTACAATGTTATAGCCCATTTTTATATGCTCAAGTATAAGAATAAAAAGAAAATTACAGAAATTTAAAAAATTACAATCGCATCAAATCAAATATATGATATCTTGTTCTTCGTTTCTGATTTGATTTGAGAAATAGTCTTCCTCTCTTCATGATATTTTTGATTGATAATCTTTCATCTTTATAGAGATGAATCTTTAAGATATTCAATCAAGATTTGTAATTTTCAATAATATGATTTCTTTTTTGTTGTATTTTTTCTTTCTTTTTCTCCTCGTTGAGTAGATATTTTCATGTTATTACATATGTAAAATATCTCTAAACAAATTAAATTTATTTTATTAATAAATTAATTTAATTGCTCATGCATCATATTGTTTTACTGTTTCTTTTTCATTTCTGCTATTGAGCGAGCATGCACATGTGGAGATTTTGGAATCGAATGAATTGTTCCTTTAAAGTCAGAGACGATTGAATTTGATTGGCCTAGATGCATGCATAGCAATTCATGTGCAGAGTATAGTTTCATCAAAACTAAAATTTTAATTTCATTCTTCCTCAAATTAGTGACTATATTATGGATATATTAGATGACATTTTGGTCTCTTTGGTGTTTATGTAGCATTTACATGATGCCTTTTGTGGAAGTTGTATGATATACTGCCATGGTTGTTTTGACCAAATACAAAGTTTAATATGCTAATGAGTTAGTTTTAGTTCCAGAGCATGCTTCTGATGATTCTTGGTGTGATGATGGGCTTCTGAATGAAATCTCAGATGCTGACTTAAACAGAGAACAGAAGAGGCGTTATGATCAATTTTATACAGTATCCTTGCAATCTATAAATGATATGCATATCCTTTGTCCAAAACTCTTCATAGTAAAACTTTTAGGGCTTTAAACTTGAGGATGTATCATATGGAACCCTTGACAAAAGTTTATATGGGTTATCGAGATGGTATATCTGCAGGAAAGGAAGCTTCTGCCCAAGAGGGCTTCAACATTGGGTTTAAGCAATCTGCAAGCAGTGGTTACAAATGGGGAATTGTTAGAGGCATCACAAGGTGAAAAGTGATAGTATTTACTGATCTCTTTCTGCAGAAGAATTTTGGTATCTTATTTTTCCTACATTATTTCGTAGTGCATTTGTAAACCTCCCAGATCAATTCAAAGAAAAGTTAGTTAAGAAGCTTGAAGACAGATGCACGTTTCAAAGTCTTTACAAGCCCGTTCAAGAGATTTCCACGGACGATGCTCTGAGAATGTATCACTTTCAACTACAACAAGAAAATAAACAATCTCATCAAAGATCAAAAGCGACAGTATCATCGGCAATCGAAGATTTTGACTGCAATAAGTTAGACTTCTTTTTCAAGGAGCTTATGTTACTTGTAAGTGAGTCTTCTGAAATCAAAGCAAGTGTTGATGTTGTAAAAGGAGAGGAAGAAGAATGACCTTGATGTTGAAGTACTTGGAGGGATCGTTCAAATTCACTTACGTCTGAATTTTCTGGACAGATTGTAATTTTTTGATGGCCTCAGATTGCAATGAAAAGAACTGAACCATTGCTCCATTGCAGCATAATATATTTTGAGATTTTGCTTCAGAAAAATAGGTTCCAAATTTCAGAGTATTGACTATTCTTCCACTGGAACTGTGCCGTCATTTTTGGGAACGTTGAAAGCACTCATGGTTTGATAATAATCTCCTTCCGAAATGCAATACTTTTTCATTGTGTTTGATGTTGAGCATGGCCTTTCTTTTTCCTCCTAGTTTTGCACACTGTAAATATAAGCATAAGATGCTTCTCCAACAATAACGATAGAATCTGATGAGAGGTTAATCAAGTAGCACTATATTGAAATGAATGAGATACTATTTTCAAACTAATACAAACAACTCTTACACTTTTTTCTTTCCTTTTTTCTGAATAAATTTCTACTTTCAGAATGCATTTACTTCAGCTTTAAATTAACATCGTATTTCATTAATTAGATTTTTTTTTACACTAAGTTAAAGTCATATGGTTGAGTTTTTCTGATCTTTCTTATGTATTTAGCAAGTCAATTCAATAGCCATAAATTTTTGATTTGCCAAATAAATCAGCAATTACCAACTTAACTCTCTTTGACCTTTAATTAATTGTAATCTTAGATGTCTAAGCATATTACAACTATGTCATGCTCCACAATATAGTATTTGTATAAATTATAAATTATAAAATATAAGTCTCATTAAATGTATTCATGTGTATAATTCTAGATTAATTATATATTATTTTTATAATTAATTATTATTTTTGAATGTGTCGGAGAATATTAAATCATATTGTCTTAGCATCTAGTAAAATCGGAGTCAGAATATCCAATGATCTTCAAATGGTCTGATCTCCCATATGATCTTTTGTTCTCTTTAAATATCTCATGACTCTTTTAGCTACATTCCAATGATTCATTCCATGATTGCTTAAGTATCTATCTAACATTCCAACAATGTACATTATATCTTGACGCGTACAAACCTGTGCATACATTAGACTCCCTAAAGCTAATGCATAGGAAATCTTCTGCATTTCTTAAGTTTCCAGATTTTTTTTAAGGCACTAATTGAGACTGAACTTGTCTCCCTTTGTGATAGGGGTGTCTCCTGGTTTACAATCCTATATGCTAAACCTTTTGAGTACTTTATCGATATAGTTCCTTTGTAATAATCCTAGAATACCTCGCGATCTATCTCGGTGTATCTTGATTCCTAATACAAAAGGGGTATCACCAAGATCTTTCATCTCAAAATTTCTAGATAAAAATCTCTTGGTTTCGTGCAATATGTCTATATCATTAGTGGCAAGCAGAATGTCATCCATATAAAATATAAGTAAAATAAATTTGCTCCCACTGAATTTATGATACATGCAATCATCAACAACATTCATCTTAAAACCAAATGAGATAATTACTTGATGAAATTTGTGATACTACTAAAAGGATGTTTGTTTTGTTAGGATCGAAATCGGCACTAAGAGGGGGGGAGTGTGAATTAGTGCTTACGATAAAAATTACATCGATTCGAAAATTTCGTTCGATAAAATCATATTGGAAATATGTTTAACTCGAAAACGTTCATAAAAATGTAATGAGCAAGTAAAGCAGTTTGCAATAAAGGTAAAAAACAAAATATAAATACAAACTAAGTTTTATAGTGGTTCGATCATCGTGACCTGCATCCACTCCTGATTCCTCTTCACTCAAGGCCATCGGCTTTCACTATCGATCTTCTTTCAACGGAGGAAGATCAACTATCCTTTTACACCCATTTTCTCCTTTTCACCGGTTTAGGAGATAACCTTTACAACCTCACCTCTCTCTTAAACTTCATATATAATACTGAGAGCTTGAGACGAGTTTTTATAATATTACTATAGCATTTTTCTTTTCTTTAACTCACAATTGATGTGTTTACTGAGTAAGGATGAGTAGGGCTTTTTTAGGCCCCAAATGAATTCAAATTTAGGGACCAAATGATCTCATCTTGGGTTTTCGGGGTACTAGCAATACCACCGCCTGCTAGTTTGAGACTAGGTGGTACCATCGCCTAACACAGTCTGGGAGATTGTATCTGAGCAATATTATCACCTAAACTGGCAGTGTCACAGCTTGGGCCAACTATGGGTCACTAATTGGGCCTTCCACTTGGCCCAAAATAACCCCAATTCAGGCCGAGTTAACCCATAATTGAGTTGGTCTAATTACATTCTAAACAATCCAATTAGAACTAAAACTACTTCGATCTAGACAAATTATTATAAGTAAGAATTCTAAGTTATCCAACATGTCATTGGTTCATCCGATGCTTCACCCGAACCTTCGGCATATCGTCCTCTCTTATGATGTATTGCCCAATCGACATGTTGATATCCGCAACACCCGATCTCCTTAGTGCAATGTCTGATCCTTTTGGCCCGATGCTCGAACTCATGGCACGAAGCCTTCTGCTGATATGTCGACCATTCCTCCGGTCCGACATCCAATCTTCTGACATGTTCCATTTTAGCCCAACTTTTGATTCCACCGCTTTAATCAATTTATCTTTCCTGATTGAATATAGTCCTACGTCACTTAAATGTACATTAGATCGTAAACTCATTAATTGATTTCATCGTCAAAATCCAAGATTCAATATGTTTTATCTCATAGATAGATTTTATCAATTTACATATTATTTTCTTTAGGTTCTTTTGATACAAAGTATTCTGGTTGTACCATATAAATTATTTCATCAATATTTCCATTGAGAATTGTTATTTTGACATCCATCTAAAAGAGCTCCAAATCAAAATGTGTGGCTAAAGCCATAATTATTCTAAAAGAGTCATTCGTTAAAACCGGAGAGGTTTATTTAAAGTCAATCCCTTCTTTTTGAGTATAGCCCTTTGCCACAAGACGTGCATTATATCTCTCCACATTACCATTAGAATCCCCTTTGGTTTTAAAAATTCATTTACAACCAATAGGTTTCACTCCTTCTAGTAATGGGACAAGTTCTCAAACTTTATTGTCTTGTATGGACTTATACTCTTGATTCATTGCTTTAATCCACTTATCAGAATTGGAATCCTCTATGGCTTGACAGAAGTTGATTGGATCATCTTCCATCATATCACTACTTTTTTCATGTTCCCAGAGAAATACCATATAATCATATGAAATGACACTCCTCCTTACCCTAATGGATCATCACAAAGGTGCTAGCTCTTGTGGCATATGTTCTTATGGATGTTGAGTTTGATCCTCATGAATAATTTTCTTATACTATATGAGAGTTGAAATAACTATATCCTTTTGAGGTATTGAATTTACCACATCAGTGGCAACTATATAAATTGGATTAAATTGAACCAATTCTTCCTCAAACGTAAAGTCTTTAACCTTATTTCTCCCCCCAAACTCAATATCCTTGTAGCAATACTCGTCTCAAAAATATTTATTGATTTGGGATTATAAAATTTGTACCCCTTAGATCGTTCAGAATAACCAATAAAATAATTGCTTATTGTTTGGGGTTCCAATTTCTTTTCGTTAGGCCTGTAAAGCCTTGTCTTAGATAGACAACCTATGAAAGTGTCTTAGACTAGGCTTTCTTCCGGTCCAAAGCTCATAAGGTGTTTTTGTAGTTGCTTTAATTGGTACTCTATAAGAATGTAAGCTATAGTTTTTATTGCTTCTCTTCAGGGTGACTCTGGCAAAGTAGATTAAAAAATCATATTTCTTACTATGTCTTTAAGTATGCAGTTTCGTCTTTCAACTACACCATTCATGTTAGGTGACCTTGGCATTTTATACAGAGGGATAATTCCACACTCCTCTAAGCATAGAGCAAATGGTCCTCGACGTTATTCACTTGAGCCGTCATTTCTGTTGTAATATTCCCCTCCACGGTTAGATCTAATGCTTTATATATATATATATATATATATATATATATATATATATATATATATATATATATATATATATATATATATATATATATATATATATATATATATATTCACTGTTGAATTAGATGCGGTCATCAAATTTGTGATCAAGATCGTAGGATCATGTGATCCTACGGCCCAGATTGAGATTTGGAGCTGGACCTGACGTTTGAATCGGATACAAAGCTTGACTAGAATGGAGTTACGAGTTGACTTAGAGTCGGTCGATTCAACTTAAGCAAGTTGGGATATAAATGTTTTGAAAAAGAAATAACGTGTCACGGCCTTCTTGGTGGTGCGCGATTGTAGGCGAACCCTAGTGGAAATACCAATCTCCAGCTCCGCAAACGAGATCAGGAATCACGGCCCACGCTCTCCTCTCCTCTCCTCCCTCTCTCTCCACCATCCTAAATACTTCACTCCTCCCTCTCCCGCGCAGCCAACCCCTTATTCCCAATGACTTGATTGAAGACGGCGGGTTTCAAAGTTGGTGAGGAGGTGCCGATGAAGGAGGAGGACGAGTTTATGCTTTTACGAAATTGCTTCCTCGAGACCTCCTCGACATTAATCTCGTTGATAAAAGGTTCTGGTTCGATTCAAGTGATATGGATTGTTGTTATTTTGGTTTGCTCTTCATGGTATTGTTCTGTTATCGAGTGATGAGGGTTTGTTCATTTTTGTTTTCATATCCTCGTTGCCAAGAAAATAGTTCTAAGACAGAGAGAGAGCGCCGACAAACATTTCAATTCGTGTCAAAACCGACGTAGACTAACTTACCAAAAATCGAAAGCTTAAAATAAATTAATTTTTTATAAATAAAATATTAATTTGATTATGTTGTTGTAAGCTCATTTACAAGATGAGTATTTGACCCTAAGGTTTTCTCCTTTGGCAAGTACCAAGAAAAATGGCGACGCACGGACGTGAGGGGATCATTAAAACGCACGGACGGACGTGAGGGGATCATTAAATCGCACGGACGTGAGGGGATCATTAAAACGCACGGACGTGAGGGGATCATTAAAACGCACGTCCGTGCGTCGCCACCAACAGCGAAATAGGAGCGGGCGAGGAACGTGAGGGGATCATTAAAACGCACGGACGTGAGGGGATCATTAAATCGCAACTACAGAGAGAAGCAGTGTAGAACGAGGAGGTCGAGGAGCAGTGACGGCCAGGACCGAAGAGCCAAGTAAGAATCCGCCATTTCCACCGTCTCTCTCTCTCACTCTCCCTGCCTCCGGGGGTGATATGGCGAGGGCGTCTCATGCTTAGTGACGCGGTTGATATCGGATTCGGGGAGTGGCCTCCGGAGCCGTCGGATCCTGGTGGGGTTGCAGCCGCCGCCGTTCTCCCTGTAGTTGCGATTTAATGATCCCCTCACGTCCGTGCGTTTTAATGATCCCCTCACGTTCCTCGCCCGCTCCTATTTCGCTGTTGGTGGCGACGCACGGACGTGCGTTTTAATGATCCCCTCACGTCCGTGCGTTTTAATGATCCCCTCACGTCCGTGCGATTTAATGATCCCCTCACGTCCGTCCGTGCGTTTTAATGATCCCCTCACGTCCGTGCGTCACCATTTTGAGCGGAGAACGCACGGACGTGAGGGGATCATTAAAACGCACGGACGTGAGGGGATCATTAAAACGCACGTCCGTGCGTCGCCACCAACAGCGAAATAGGAGCGGGCGAGGAACGTGAGGGGATCATTAAAACGCACGGACGTGAGGGGATCATTAAATCGCAACTACAGGGAGAACGGCGGCGGCTGCAACCCCACCCGGATCCGACGGCTCCGGAGGCCACTCCCCGAATCCGATATCAACCGCGTCACTAAGCATGAGACGCCCTCGCCATATCACCCCCGGAGGCAGGGAGAGTGAGAGAGAGAGACGGTGGAAATGGCGGATTCTTACTTGGCTCTTCGGTCCTGGCCGTCACTGCTCCTCGACCTCCTCGTTCTACACTGCTTCTCTCTGTAGTTGCGATTTAATGATCCCCTCACGTCCGTGCGTCGCCACCAACAGCGAAATAGGAGCGGGCGAGGAAGACGAGATCGAGAGACGGAGCTTCACTCGTCCCACCCAGTTGTCCTGCTCGTCGAAAACCCCTACCTTTGCTCCTCAGGCGATCGATCCCGTCGTCGGGCCCTGCCCCCAGGTTTGCCTCCACTCCTTTCTCCTACCCCGTTCCTATTGCGACGCATTGATATGCTCTTGTTTCTTTTGCTATGGAGCTCGTCTCGATTTCCGTTTAATTGCTCAGGGTTGTATTTGTTCTGCGTGGATTCTCGGTTCTATTTGGATTACGCCTTTTCTTCTATGTTTCTCGTGAGGTTCATCGTGGCGGATCCTCTTGGGAAATCTCAATTAGGGTTTGGATTGTGGGGGCGTGGGGCTTTAATTTGATTAATTATGTTATTTGGATTGTTGATTGCTCGAATTTGGATGGTGAATCACGGGAAGTGCCATTGTGTAACATTTATTTATGTTTTGTAGATAAGAGTTTTTGGTCCTTCCGCAGCTACTCAAGTGCTCGGCCTATTGTCAGAGCTGGAATGGAGGGCATAAATGGTATATAAACTTGGTCTTGTTTTTCATTGTTTAGCTATAAGTTGTTGTCAACTTGTTGTCAAAGCTTTGGGAGTTGAGATGCATTAAAGAGAGTTTGCAATTTTGTTACAAGCATTGATTGAAAAGGCGCTAGGTGCCAAAAGGTGCTAAGGTTCAAAAACGTCCGAGGTGCTAGGCGTTCGTCTGAGTGAAGCGAGACGCTAAAATATAAAAATATATAATATAATTAATAAATATATTTATTTAAATAAAAATATATCATTTATTCTGAAACCTAATAATAATTTTAAATAAATAAAAATTAATAGTATTAAAATCAAAATAATATATTATTAATCTAATAAATAAAAATACTATTACTAGTATATAGTTAGTAGCAAGGTCTATCATACCGAAGCGTACCATCCGTACCCGGCGGTACGTACCGATCCGATAGGTTACCGGTATGCGGATCGCCCGATACCGCTACAGTGCTACAGTATGAAAAAAGTATAAAATTGTTCGGTACGCCCTGATGTACCGCCCGGTACACCGGTACCGTACCGTACCGTACCGAGCTCGGGTCGAAACGCCTGTACGGTACGGTACGACGAACCTTGGTTAGTAGCATATTGTTAATATATTGATAACAGTATACTATTGAAGTAAGAAGAGTGTGAGTAAGAGGAAGACTGAGGCTACTGACTGAGAGCAGCGGCAGCGGTAGCAACGAGAAGCGATAGTGGCAGCGGCAGCGGTAGCGGCGAGCGATGGCAACGGGAGCGGCGACAGTGGCAACGACAGTGGTAGTAACGAGTAGCGGGAGTAGGAGCGGCGAGCGGCGATAGTGGCAGCAGCAGCAGTAGTAGCGAGCAGAGGCAGCGGGAGCGGCAACAGTGTCAACGGGAGCAGGAGTGGCGAGCGACGATAGTGGCAGCGACAGCAGTAACAGCGAGTAGTGGCAGCGGGAGTGGCGATAGTGGCAGCGGTAGCAGCGAGCAGGGGGGAGCGAGAGCGGGAGCGGCGAGCGACGACAGTGGCAGCGGCAGCGAGAGCAAGAGCGACGAGCGACGATAGTGGCAGCGATAGCGGTAGCAGTGGCAGCGGCAGTGGGAGTGGAAGTGGCGAGCGGGGTTAGAGTTGGGGAAGTCGTGAGAAGAAGGCTGATATCGGTGCTTTAGTTGGTTCGATTGGACCAACTAAAGCACCGGAGATTGAACCAGACCTAAAACGCTGGTTCGGTCGCTGGGTTTAACCCGGGTGCTCGCCCGACGCCTGGGCTCGGGCGAGCGCCCAAGCGACGCGCTTCGGGCCTCCCCTCGCTTAGGAAGATGAACTTGACTTCGATATTTTCTGTTTCTATATCACTTTATTTCAATGCTTGGCAACACTGATATATCTAAGCTTGCATGCTGCTTTACTTCACTTAAGAGGTATATCTTTTAGAAAGCTTTAATCTGATTTTGGATTCCAATTTTAGGCTGCAGTACACTAGAAACTTGTTATGGACTGCTAACAATCTTGACATGTTTATGTTTTATCAATGAAATCAACCATAAAATTGCTTTTATTTTCATATACAACAGTTCTTAACTCTGAAAATAAAAAGTATGTAATGTCAGCAGTAGGTTGACATAAAGGAAAACTTGCATATACCTCCATAGTATAATAGCAAGAAATAATGTGTGAAGAATAGGGTTTCAGTTTCCTCACCTTCTTAACCATTTGCATTTGCAAACATGGGATAATAGTGATGGACTATTCAACTCTACTATGCAACTCTAACAATTGTGACTTGTCTGTATATATTGTGCAATTGTGACTTCACGCAAGATGCACAAGATGACACAGGAGAGTTCAAGAATGAAGATATAAAGATATCTTGATGTATTTTTTTTCGAGATGATGTGGAATTTATAATTGTCTCACTTTGATATTGATTTTCGGATAAAATAAAGATTGTAATGTGAAGTTTCAAATATCAATAATTTTATCTTGAATTTATGAAAAAGTTTTGGTATGATTTTGAAATTATTAAAAATTGATAGGTAATTAATAAAATTATTATTGACAGTATAGTGACACTCAAATAATCCATTACTAATTTTTTTTATATTTTAGTGACAGGTCAAGCCATCACTAAATTATTATTATCTTTTCCATTTAATCAGTAAGAGTTAATTATATTGTCACTAAAATTGTTAGTCAATTCTTTTAGTGACAGAAGTGTTCATAACCAATTGTTGTCACAGAAATATTAATTTATCAATTTATTTATTTTTAGCGATAGAATTTAATGTTTTAGCTACAAATATAAACTATCACTAAAAACTATAATTTAATGACATATGTGTCTTTTTTTGTTACTAAAACTTTTAGCCACGAGATCTATGCTGACGGAAGCTAGTGATGGCTCATTTTGCACTAATTCTTTTAGTGACAACTTTTGTTCATGGTTAATAACTATTTTTCTTATAGTGTAGGGGGCATGTGACCTGTATGTGTGCCAATATCTCAAGGAGCAGAGGAAACCAATGGCCTCGATCGCTTCCTCGACATGGCACCACCCCACCCCCCTATTCCGATCGATTTCGATCAGCGTTGGCTTGGCTGTGCCGACGACCAATCGGGCAACGCTTCTCAACTTTAATCCATGGACCAAAGAGGTCCAGCTCTAAGTGAGAAGACCCAACCTCCCTTAGGGTAATAGAGCCATCTAAATCGGAAGGGGGTTGCTCCACACCCTTTTGGGGGTCGGCCTTGTGAGAAGAGTCCAGAAAAACAAGGGAGGAAGTCAAAGAAGTCATCGAAACTAGAGGGCAAATCCACTTTATGACCCACACAACTATACTTGAAACACACCAAAGGTAAATTCTCATATGAAACAGTTTGGAAAATTCCTTTCTTTAGGTGACCCAGTCATACTGCTTATGGGGTTTTGAAAGATCGATTTCTATACTAACCTTACATATCGACCCCTTTCAAACGAGAAAGAACATTCATCATTCTTTAGGGGACGACCTAGGAGAGAACCAAGATTAATAACACATTCTGTTCCAGTACTCCAAAGGAAGATTGACGAACTACACCTAGATAGGGACAGATGAGATCCTCTCTGTGAGAGGCTGGAAATTAGCTTTCTTGGGCATCAGATACAAAACCTCCCCTCGAATGGTCCATGGTCCCTCGGTGAGGATGCGAACAACCTCCGCTTTAGAAAAAAATTGAAAGCAAATAAAAACCTTAAGCCAAATTGATCACTTGGGACACCAAAGAACATTTCCATTAGTGAGAAACCACATATTTCAGGAAATCCAAAGTCGAAGTCGGAGGAAATGATTGATCAAACTAGATATTCAAGGTTTTTGCCATTCATGAGGAGTTTTTTCGTCAAATTCGATGAAATCCTTAGAAGCATCATAGATCCGGTTAAACAAAGAAGAAGATAGTAGTGAACTTGCATCTGGCCCATATGAAGGACCAATTAACATCAATGCCTAAGAGATGCTCTTTCCAGTGAAAGGGCCATCCAATTGGCTCTTCTTGGAAGGCGGAGGGGCATTGGAAGGATCCCGATGGAGTGGCCCATTTTTCTTGGTACTTGCCAAAGGAGAAAACCTTAGGGGTCTGGCTTGGCATCACTCCAGGAACCCTAACTGAAGGGATCGACACCACAGAAGAAGATGATAACACCCTAGGGAGGGGAACAACAATGGATGCAAGGAGAGAGCCAAGTAGGGGATGTGAAGCCAGTAGTTGGGGGCGGGGGGGGGTGGGGAAGGGTGTGGTTGGGTCGCATCAAAGGTGGAATTAAGGAGGGAGAAGGCAATGGGGTTGTCCTTATCGCCTTAGAAACCCAGAGCTTCTCTCTCTAAGGAAAGAAGAGAGTTCCCTACTCTCTCACAAATTTATTTAATGCATTACAATCGACCATATCTTGTTCAGAACTTCACGGTTAGCCCCCAATTCCCTTCTCGCACTTTTCTAGTTCGAAAACCCTAAAGAAGATGCAGTGCAAGATTCTTTTCCGCCATCAATCTGGTCCTCATGATTAATCTAGGACTATGTGTTTTTGCTGCTTATCGATCCGATTGATGTGATTCTCCCGATAAGCTCTAACTCTGATGGCTGCCCTCCCTCCGCAAGCGGACAACTTCTAGATCACCCTTGTTCTTTCCCTCAGTGAGCTTTTTTTTTCCTCATAAATTTGATACTTTTGGTCATATTTTTATATGAAAAAGGTTTACTTGGTGGAATTGGTGGCACCTGCTATTTCTATTCTTCTGTTTCTCTTTGGAACAAATTGATTTATTTGTAGGACATGCTTAGATCATCACAAGAGGATGAAGGTAAAAAGTTTGCTATGAGGTTTGTTACCAATACTAGATATTTGCAAAGTTTTTAGCATTGTGGTGAGGCACTGCGGTTATATCTCTGAGACTTATGTGATGGTATATTTAATTTTGAAGTGTTCAATATTGGTTGGCATGTAGGACGAGCAACAACAAATTACTTTCATAGTGGAGGAATAGAAAGAGAAAAGTGAAAGATAATAACTAAAAATAATAAGCAAATGTATAACTATCCAATTGGCTCAAAGATAACACTCCTAGGATAGAAGTCTTGCACCTCCGCATGCCTCACAAGGTGGGAAAGGAAAAAAACTTGATTCATGGATCCTTTTTTTATTCATACATTACAATGTTATAGCCCATTTTTATATGCTCAAGTATAAGAATAAAAAGAAAATTACAGAAATTTAAAAAATTACAATCGCATCAAATCAAATATATGATATCTTGTTCTTCGTTTCTGATTTGATTTGAGAAATAGTCTTCCTCTCTTCATGATATTTTTGATTGATAATCTTTCATCTTTATAGAGATGAATCTTTAAGATATTCAATCAAGATTTGTAATTTTCAATAATATGATTTCTTTTTTGTTGTATTTTTTCTTTCTTTTTCTCCTCGTTGAGTAGATATTTTCATGTTATTACATATGTAAAATATCTCTAAACAAATTAAATTTATTTTATTAATAAATTAATTTAATTGCTCATGCATCATATTGTTTTACTGTTTCTTTTTCATTTCTGCTATTGAGCGAGCATGCACATGTGGAGATTTTGGAATCGAATGAATTGTTCCTTTAAAGTCAGAGACGATTGAATTTGATTGGCCTAGATGCATGCATAGCAATTCATGTGCAGAGTATAGTTTCATCAAAACTAAAATTTTAATTTCATTCTTCCTCAAATTAGTGACTATATTATGGATATATTAGATGACATTTTGGTCTCTTTGGTGTTTATGTAGCATTTACATGATGCCTTTTGTGGAAGTTGTATGATATACTGCCATGGTTGTTTTGACCAAATACAAAGTTTAATATGCTAATGAGTTAGTTTTAGTTCCAGAGCATGCTTCTGATGATTCTTGGTGTGATGATGGGCTTCTGAATGAAATCTCAGATGCTGACTTAAACAGAGAACAGAAGAGGCGTTATGATCAATTTTATACAGTATCCTTGCAATCTATAAATGATATGCATATCCTTTGTCCAAAACTCTTCATAGTAAAACTTTTAGGGCTTTAAACTTGAGGATGTATCATATGGAACCCTTGACAAAAGTTTATAAGGGTTATCGAGATGGTATATCTGCAGGAAAGGAAGCTTCTGCCCAAGAGGGCTTCAACATTGGGTTTAAGCAATCTGCAAGCAGTGGTTACAAATGGGGAATTGTTAGAGGCATCACAAGGTGAAAAGTGATAGTATTTACTGATCTCTTTCTGCAGAAGAATTTTGGTATCTTATTTTTCCTACATTATTTCGTAGTGCATTTGTAAACCTCCCAGATCAATTCAAAGAAAAGTTAGTTAAGAAGCTTGAAGACAGATGCACGTTTCAAAGTCTTTACAAGCCCGTTCAAGAGATTTCCACGGACGATGCTCTGAGAATGTATCACTTTCAACTACAACAAGAAAATAAACAATCTCATCAAAGATCAAAAGCGACAGTATCATCGGCAATCGAAGATTTTGACTGCAATAAGTTAGACTTCTTTTTCAAGGAGCTTATGTTACTTGTAAGTGAGTCTTCTGAAATCAAAGCAAGTGTTGATGTTGTAAAAGGAGAGGAAGAAGAATGACCTTGATGTTGAAGTACTTGGAGGGATCGTTCAAATTCACTTACGTCTGAATTTTCTGGACAGATTGTAATTTTTTGATGGCCTCAGATTGCAATGAAAAGAACTGAACCATTGCTCCATTGCAGCATAATATATTTTGAGATTTTGCTTCAGAAAAATAGGTTCCAAATTTCAGAGTATTGACTATTCTTCCACTGGAACTGTGCCGTCATTTTTGGGAACGTTGAAAGCACTCATGGTTTGATAATAATCTCCTTCCGAAATGCAATACTTTTTCATTGTGTTTGATGTTGAGCATGGCCTTTCTTTTTCCTCCTAGTTTTGCACACTGTAAATATAAGCATAAGATGCTTCTCCAACAATAACGATAGAATCTGATGAGAGGTTAATCAAGTAGCACTATATTGAAATGAATGAGATACTATTTTCAAACTAATACAAACAACTCTTACACTTTTTTCTTTCCTTTTTTCTGAATAAATTTCTACTTTCAGAATGCATTTACTTCAGCTTTAAATTAACATCGTATTTCATTAATTAGATTTTTTTTTACACTAAGTTAAAGTCATATGGTTGAGTTTTTCTGATCTTTCTTATGTATTTAGCAAGTCAATTCAATAGCCATAAATTTTTGATTTGCCAAATAAATCAGCAATTACCAACTTAACTCTCTTTGACCTTTAATTAATTGTAATCTTAGATGTCTAAGCATATTACAACTATGTCATGCTCCACAATATAGTATTTGTATAAATTATAAATTATAAATTATAAACTATAAGTCTCATTAAATGTATTCATGTGTATAATTCTAGATTAATTATATATTATTTTTATAATTAATTATTATTTTTGAATGTGTCGGAGAATATTAAATCATATTGTCTTAGCATCTAGTAAAATCGGAGTCAGAATATCCAATGATCTTCAAATGGTCTGATCTCCCATATGATCTTTTGTTCTCTTTAAATATCTCATGACTCTTTTAGCTACATTCCAATGATTCATTCCATGATTGCTTAAGTATCTATCTAACATTCCAACAATGTACATTATATCTTGACGCGTACAAACCTGTGCATACATTAGACTCCCTAAAGCTAATGCATAGGAAATCTTCTGCATTTCTTAAGTTTCCAGATTTTTTTTAAGGCACTAATTGAGACTGAACTTGTCTCTCTTTGTGATAGGGGTGTCTCCTGGTTTACAATCCTATATGCTAAACCTTTTGAGTACTTTATCGATATAGTTCCTTTGTAATAATCCTAGAATACCTCGCGATCTATCTCGGTGTATCTGGATTCCTAATACAAAAGGGGCATCACCAAGATCTTTCATCTCAAAATTTCTAGATAAAAATCTCTTGGTTTCGTGCAATATGTCTATATCATTAGTGGCAAGCAGAATGTCATCCATATAAAATATTAGTAAAATAAATTTGCTCCCACTGAATTTATGATACATGCAATCATCAACAACATTCATCTTAAAACCAAATGAGATAATTACTTGATGAAATTTGTGATACTACTAAAAGGATGTTTGTTTTGTTAGGATCGAAATCGGCACTAAGAGGGGGGGAGTGTGAATTAGTGCTTACGATAAAAATTACATCGATTCGAAAATTTCGTTCGATAAAATCATATTGGAAATATGTTTAACTCGAAAACGTTCATAAAAATGTAATGAGCAAGTAAAGCAGTTTGCAATAAAGGTAAAAAACAAAATATAAATACAAACTAAGTTTTATAGTGGTTCGATCATCGTGACCTGCATCCACTCCTGATTCCTCTTCACTCAAGGCCATCGGCTTTCACTATCGATCTTCTTTCAACGGAGGAAGATCAACTATCCTTTTACACCCATTTTCTCCTTTTCACCGGTTTAGGAGATAACCTTTACAACCTCACCTCTCTCTTAAACTTCATATATAATACTGAGAGCTTGAGACGAGTTTTTATAATATTACTATAGCATTTTTCTTTTCTTTAACTCACAATTGATGTGTTTACTGAGTAAGGATGAGTAGGGCTTTTTTAGGCCCCAAATGAATTCAAATTTAGGGACCAAATGATCTCATCTTGGGTTTTCGGGGTACTAGCAATACCACCGCCTGCTAGTTTGAGACTAGGTGGTACCATCGCCTAACACAGTCTGGGAGATTGTATCTGAGCAATATTATCACCTAAACTGGCAGTGTCACAGCTTGGGCCAACTATGGGTCACTAATTGGGCCTTCCACTTGGCCCAAAATAACCCCAATTCAGGCCGAGTTAACCCATAATTGAGTTGGTCTAATTACATTCTAAACAATCCAATTAGAACTAAAACTACTTCGATCTAGACAAATTATTATAAGTAAGAATTCTAAGTTATCCAACATGTCATTGGTTCATCCGATGCTTCACCCGAACCTTCGGCATATCGTCCTCTCTTATGATGTATTGCCCAATCGACATGTTGATATCCGCAACACCCGATCTCCTTAGTGCAATGTCTGATCCTTTTGGCCCGATGCTCGAACTCATGGCACGAAGCCTTCTGCTGATATGTCGACCATTCCTCCGGTCCGACATCCAATCTTCTGACATGTTCCATTTTAGCCCAACTTTTGATTCCACCGCTTTAATCAATTTATCTTTCCTGATTGAATATAGTCCTACGTCACTTAAATGTACATTAGATCGTAAACTCATTAATTGATTTCATCGTCAAAATCCAAGATTCAATATGTTTTATCTCATAGATAGATTTTATCAATTTACATATTATTTTCTTTAGGTTCTTTTGATACAAAGTATTCTGGTTGTACCATATAAATTATTTCATCAATATTTCCATTGAGAATTGTTATTTTGACATCCATCTAAAAGAGCTCCAAATCAAAATGTGTGGCTAAAGCCATAATTATTCTAAAAGAGTCATTCGTTAAAACCGGAGAGGTTTATTTAAAGTCAATCCCTTCTTTTTGAGTATAGCCCTTTGCCACAAGACGTGCATTATATCTCTCCACATTACCATTAGAATCCCCTTTGGTTTTAAAAATTCATTTACAACCAATAGGTTTCACTCCTTCTAGTAATGGGACAAGTTCTCAAACTTTATTGTCTTGTATGGACTTATACTCTTGATTCATTGCTTTAATCCACTTATCAGAATTGGAATCCTCTATGGCTTGACAGAAGTTGATTGGATCATCTTCCATCATATCACTACTTTTTTCATGTTCCCAGAGAAATACCATATAATCATATGAAATGACACTCCTCCTTACCCTAATGGATCATCACAAAGGTGCTAGCTCTTGTGGCATATGTTCTTATGGATGTTGAGTTTGATCCTCATGAATAATTTTCTTATACTATATGAGAGTTGAAATAACTATATCCTTTTGAGGTATTGAATTTACCACATCAGTGGCAACTATATAAATTGGATTAAATTGAACCAATTCTTCCTCAAACGTAAAGTCTTTAACCTTATTTCTCCCCCCAAACTCAATATCCTTGTAGCAATACTCGTCTCAAAAATATTTATTGATTTGGGATTATAAAATTTGTACCCCTTAGATCGTTCAGAATAACCAATAAAATAATTGCTTATTGTTTGGGGTTCCAATTTCTTTTCGTTAGGCCTGTAAAGCCTTGTCTTAGATAGACAACCTATGAAAGTGTCTTAGACTAGGCTTTCTTCCGGTCCAAAGCTCATAAGGTGTTTTTGTAGTTGCTTTAATTGGTACTCTATAAGAATGTAAGCTATAGTTTTTATTGCTTCTCTTCAGGGTGACTCTGGCAAAGTAGATTAAAAAATCATATTTCTTACTATGTCTTTAAGTATGCAGTTTCGTCTTTCAACTACACCATTCATGTTAGGTGACCTTGGCATTTTATACAGAGGGATAATTCCACACTCCTCTAAGCATAGAGCAAATGGTCCTCGACGTTATTCACTTGAGCCGTCATTTCTGTTGTAATATTCCCCTCCACGGTTAGATCTAATGCTTTATATATATATATATATATATATATATATTCACTGTTGAATTAGATGCGGTCATCAAATTTGTGATCAAGATCGTAGGATCATGTGATCCTACGGCCCAGATTGAGATTTGGAGCTGGACCTGACGTTTGAATCGGATACAAAGCTTGACTAGAATGGAGTTACGAGTTGACTTAGAGTCGGTCGATTCAACTTAAGCAAGTTGGGATATAAATGTTTTGAAAAAGAAATAACGTGTCACGGCCTTCTTGGTGGTGCGCGATTGTAGGCGAACCCTAGTGGAAATACCAATCTCCAGCTCCGCAAACGAGATCAGGAATCACGGCCCACGCTCTCCTCTCCTCTCCTCCCTCTCTCTCCACCATCCTAAATACTTCACTCCTCCCTCTCCCGCGCAGCCAACCCCTTATTCCCAATGACTTGATTGAAGACGGCGGGTTTCAAAGTTGGTGAGGAGGTGCCGATGAAGGAGGAGGACGAGTTTATGCTTTTAAGAAATTGCTTCCTCGAGACCTCCTCGACATTAATCTCGTTGATAAAAGGTTCTGGTTCGATTCAAGTGATATGGATTGTTGTTATTTTGGTTTGCTCTTCATGGTATTGTTCTGTTATCGAGTGATGAGGGTTTGTTCATTTTTGTTTTCATATCCTCGTTGCCAAGAAAATAGTTCTAAGACAGAGAGAGAGCGCCGACAAACATTTCAATTCGTGTCAAAACCGACGTAGACTAACTTACCAAAAATCGAAAGCTTAAAATAAATTAATTTTTTATAAATAAAATATTAATTTGATTATGTTGTTGTAAGCTCATTTACAAGATGAGTATTTGACCCTAAGGTTTTCTCCTTTGGCAAGTACCAAGAAAAATGGCGACGCACGGACGTGAGGGGATCATTAAAACGCACGGACGGACGTGAGGGGATCATTAAATCGCACGGACGTGAGGGGATCATTAAAACGCACGGACGTGAGGGGATCATTAAAACGCACGTCCGTGCGTCGCCACCAACAGCGAAATAGGAGCGGGCGAGGAACGTGAGGGGATCATTAAAACGCACGGACGTGAGGGGATCATTAAATCGCAACTACAGAGAGAAGCAGTGTAGAACGAGGAGGTCGAGGAGCAGTGACGGCCAGGACCGAAGAGCCAAGTAAGAATCCGCCATTTCCACCGTCTCTCTCTCTCACTCTCCCTGCCTCCGGGGGTGATATGGCGAGGGCGTCTCATGCTTAGTGACGCGGTTGATATCGGATTCGGGGAGTGGCCTCCGGAGCCGTCGGATCCTGGTGGGGTTGCAGCCGCCGCCGTTCTCCCTGTAGTTGCGATTTAATGATCCCCTCACGTCCGTGCGTTTTAATGATCCCCTCACGTTCCTCGCCCGCTCCTATTTCGCTGTTGGTGGCGACGCACGGACGTGCGTTTTAATGATCCCCTCACGTCCGTGCGTTTTAATGATCCCCTCACGTCCGTGCGATTTAATGATCCCCTCACGTCCGTCCGTGCGTTTTAATGATCCCCTCACGTCCGTGCGTCACCATTTTGAGCGGAGAACGCACGGACGTGAGGGGATCATTAAAACGCACGGACGTGAGGGGATCATTAAAACGCACGTCCGTGCGTCGCCACCAACAGCGAAATAGGAGCGGGCGAGGAACGTGAGGGGATCATTAAAACGCACGGACGTGAGGGGATCATTAAATCGCAACTACAGGGAGAACGGCGGCGGCTGCAACCCCACCCGGATCCGACGGCTCCGGAGGCCACTCCCCGAATCCGATATCAACCGCGTCACTGAGCATGAGACGCCCTCGCCATATCACCCCCGGAGGCAGGGAGAGTGAGAGAGAGAGACGGTGGGGTTCGGATTGGGTATCGAATCGGCAATAAGGAAGGATGAGTTGTGTCGACTTTAATCGTCCCAACTAGCTAAAAGGTTGAGAAAATTTAAAACTGATCTGAGTCATGTATGAAACTAAGCAAATTAGATTTGGGTTTGGTTTGATTAGACCTGATAAGTTTTGATATATCCCATAGACAAAAATTTAGGACCTTAGTTAAGTCGATTCGAATACCTTCGTTCTAGTTATAAGACATAGTTTTGTTCTGGATTGACTCATCACGGATGACCTTTATTGGCCATCTATATAGATCAGACTGATCCAACACACATGCATATACAAATAAATATTAGGTTTGGGTATCGAATTGAGGTTGAACCCAGATTGGGTCGGTGGGGTTCGGATTGAACCCAACCGCCGCTGCAGCTCTCAGGCTTATGGTCATCCACGTCTCCCATCGACAAGAATCCACGGACGAGGTTCCCTTACCTTTGCATCTTCTATATTGACGAGACCACTCTCATATCAATTTGAGACGCGCAACGCGGTCAATTGGCGTCCACGAGGCTGTCTATAATTATCATTCTTCGGTGTGATACGATGCGCTCGAGATGGGCCATATGAAGATGCAGCCAAAATTTTTTTACCGTTAGATTTACCAATCACACGAATCTCGATGCAATCACGCTGGCTTATACCCACTTCGATAGGATGCGCTCGACCTCACTGTATTGTTCCCTGGAAATACTTTTATGCACTTTAGCCCGGTACCTTACAAGCTACTCGCATTGTTATTGAAATCTTATGAACGGGGCCATTCTGGGTGGGCCATTGATGCGCTGGTATCTGCGCGGGTAACAATTTTGCATTCATGGGAATCGCTACAGATATGCCTCTCTTGTCCTCGTCTGCCTCTCCTTTCTCCGTTTCCATTTACCTCTTTATCTGTTGGTCGGAGAGGGGACCGCGAGATCCGCTTCTTCTCCATCGCCACCGCGAGATCCGCTTCTTCTCCATCGCCGCCGCCGCCTCTCTCCTCTCTCCTCTCTCACGGGGTTTCGTCGTTGCCTTCTAATCTGAGGTAGTTGTCGTGCTTGCCCTCTTGTGTTATTGGGTTTCTTCTACTTGTTTGTCTCAGAGGATGCAACCCTAGGTGTTGAATCGTCCTCGTGTGGTTAGATTCCCTTTATTGGGTTTTTTCTGGCTATGTTCTTGGATTGTTGTTTCTGCTTGCAACATCTTGTTAGTATTTTATTTTCTTGTCCTTGATTATTTGGTTGTTTCTTGGAAATCTAGGTTTTCATTTAATTGTACGCCTTTATAGCTTGCGAGTAGAATTAGCGCATAAGTTTAGGTAATATTGAGCTGAAATTGTCGCTATGCACATGATTGCTTCCAAATCTCCTTAAATGGTATCGTAATATAATACGAGAGATTAAATGGTGTGCAAATTTATATGAAATAAGGGTAATAGTTGGTGAATAATGTTTTTGATTCAATTTGTCTTAATAAATTAATTGATGTGGGATCTTTCAAGCTTATTATTACCTACCTAATTTTCTTTTTATATCTTATTTTTTGTCTGTTAGTTCGTTTCAGAATTTTTTGCCCTGGTACATGCTGTATGAGTGATTATATTACAATGAATTAGAATATCATTGACACCTTTTCAATTTTCCTATCCATCATTTAATTTTTCGACTCTGGAACATTGATGCACCTCATTTCCTTATGCATCGATTCCTTCACAATTTAATTGTTTCTTTTTTGCTGTCTTTAACTTGCTAGAAGGTATGATCCTTTCTAGATTCAAGATTAAATAAAAAAAGCAGCAGCATTAATTTGTTGTCTTTGATTGATAGATATGCACTAGGAACTCATATTTATAATGTTTATCACAAGGGACAAGACATTTAATTTAGATCGACTAGTAGAGGGACTCATCATAAGAATCGAAGGATATCTGAAGCTGGTCCTTTTTATGATTCAGTACTGTACTGTTAGCTACTTTATATTATTCAGAACTATTGATAATGATACGACTTTATAAGGAACTCCCATGTAATACGATTTATACATTTGTACACATGCAAGTGGATTGCTATGGAAGACGAAATTCCTATTTCGTGATAAGAATTTTTTATGATTGTGACAGATTATACTTTACTGGACAAACACTATAATGATATATATATATATGTATATATATATATATATATATATATATATAAATATATATATATATATATATATATATATATATATATATATATATATATATATATATATATTCACTGTTGAATTAGATGCGGTCATCAAATTTGTGATCAAGATCGTAGGATCATGTGATCCTACGGCCCAGATTGAGATTTGGAGCTGGACCTGACGTTTGAATCGGATACAAAGCTTGACTAGAATGGAGTTACGAGTTGACTTAGAGTCGGTCGATTCAACTTAAGCAAGTTGGGATATAAATGTTTTGAAAAAGAAATAACGTGTCACGGCCTTCTTGGTGGTGCGCGATTGTAGGCGAACCCTAGTGGAAATACCAATCTCCAGCTCCGCAAACGAGATCAGGAATCACGGCCCACGCTCTCCTCTCCTCTCCTCCCTCTCTCTCCACCATCCTAAATACTTCACTCCTCCCTCTCCCGCGCAGCCAACCCCTTATTCCCAATGACTTGATTGAAGACGGCGGGTTTCAAAGTTGGTGAGGAGGTGCCGATGAAGGAGGAGGACGAGTTTATGCTTTTAAGAAATTGCTTCCTTGAGACCTCCTCGACATTAATCTCGTTGATGAAAGGTTCTGGTTCGATTCAAGTGATATGGATTGTTGTTATTTTGGTTTGCTCTTCATGGTATTGTTCTGTTATCGAGTGATGAGGGTTTGTTCATTTTTGTTTTCATATCCTCGTTGCCAAGAAAATAGTTATAAGACAGAGAGAGAGCGCCGACAAACATTTCAATTCGTGTCAAAACCGACGTAGACTAACTTACCAAAAATCGAAAGCTTAAAATAAATTAATTTTTTATAAATAAAATATTAATTTGATTATGTTGTTGTAAGCTCATTTACAAGATGAGTATTTGACCCTAAGGTTTTCTCCTTTGGCAAGTACCAAGAAAAATGGCGACGCACGGACGTGAGGGGATCATTAAAACGCACGGACGGACGTGAGGGGATCATTAAATCGCACGGACGTGAGGGGATCATTAAAACGCACGTCCGTGCGTCGCCACCAACAGCGAAATAGGAGCGGGCGAGGAACGTGAGGGGATCATTAAAACGCACGGACGTGAGGGGATCATTAAATCGCAACTACAGAGAGAAGCAGTGTAGAACGAGGAGGTCGAGGAGCAGTGACGGCCAGGACCGAAGAGCCAAGTAAGAATCCGCCATTTCCACCGTCTCTCTCTCTCACTCTCCCTGCCTCCGGGGGTGATATGGCGAGGGCGTCTCATGCTTAGTGACGCGGTTGATATCGGATTCGGGGAGTGGCCTCCGGAGCCGTCGGATCCGGGTGGGGTTGCAGCCGCCGCCGTTCTCCCTGTAGTTGCGATTTAATGATCCCCTCACGTCCGTGCGTTTTAATGATCCCCTCACGTTCCTCGCCCGCTCCTATTTCGCTGTTGGTGGCGACGCACGGACGTGCGTTTTAATGATCCCCTCACGTCCGTGCGATTTAATGATCCCCTCACGTCCGTCCGTGCGTTTTAATGATCCCCTCACGTCCGTGCGTCGCCATTTTGAGCGGAGAACGCACGGACGTGAGGGGATCATTAAAACGCACGGACGTGAGGGGATCATTAAAACGCACGTCCGTGCGTCGCCACCAACAGCGAAATAGGAGCGGGCGAGGAACGTGAGGGGATCATTAAAACGCACGGACGTGAGGGGATCATTAAATCGCAACTACAGGGAGAACGGCGGCGGCTGCAACCCCACCCGGATCCGACGGCTCCGGAGGCCACTCCCCGAATCCGATATCAACCGCGTCACTAAGCATGAGACGCCCTCGCCATATCACCCCCGGAGGCAGGGAGAGTGAGAGAGAGAGACGGTGGAAATGGCGGATTCTTACTTGGCTCTTCGGTCCTGGCCGTCACTGCTCCTCGACCTCCTCGTTCTACACTGCTTCTCTCTGTAGTTGCGATTTAATGATCCCCTCACGTCCGTGCGTCGCCACCAACAGCGAAATAGGAGCGGGCGAGGAAGACGAGATCGAGAGACGGAGCTTCACTCGTCCCACCCAGTTGTCCCGCTCGTCGAAAACCCCTACCTTTGCTCCTCAGGCGATCGATCCCGTCGTCGAGCCCTGCCCCCAGGTTTGCCTCCACTCCTTTCTCCTACCCCGTTCCTATTGCGACGCATTGATATGCTCTTGTTTCTTTTGCTATGGAGCTCGTCTCGATTTCCGTTTAATTGCTCAGGGTTGTATTTGTTCTGCGTGGATTCTCGGTTCTATTTGGATTACGCCTTTTCTTCTATGTTTCTCGTGAGGTTCATCGTGGCGGATCCTCTTGGGAAATCTCAATTAGGGTTTGGATTGTGGGGGCGTGGGGCTTTAATTTGATTAATTATGTTATTTGGATTGTTGATTGCTCGAATTTGGATGGTGAATCACGGGAAGTGCCATTGTGTAACATTTATTTATGTTTTGTAGATAAGAGTTTTTGGTCCTTCCGCAGCTACTCAAGTGCTCGGCCTATTGTCAGAGCTGGAATGGAGGGCATAAATGGTATATAAACTTGGTCTTGTTTTTCATTGTTTAGCTATAAGTTGTGTTGTCAAAGCTTTGGGAGTTGAGATGCATTAAAGAGAGTTTGCAATTTTGTTACAAGCATTGATTGAAAAGGCGCTAGGTGCCAAAAGGTGCTAAGGTCCAAAAACGTCCGAGGTGCTAGGCGTTCGTCTGAGTGAAGCGAGACGCTAAAATATAAAAATATATAATATAATTAATAAATATATTTATTTAAATAAAAATATATCATTTATTCTGAAACCTAATAATAATTTTAAATAAATAAAAATTAATAGTATTAAAATCAAAATAATATATTATTAATCTAATAAATAAAAATACTATTACTAGTATATAGTTAGTAGCAAGGTCTATCATACCGAAGCGTACCATCCGTACCCGGCGGTACGTACCGATCCGATAGGTTACCGGTATGCGGATCGCCCGATACCGCTACAGTGCTACAGTATGAAAAAAGTATAAAATTGTTCGGTACGCCCTGATGTACCGCCCGGTACACCGGTACCGTACCGTACCGTACCGAGCTCGGGTCGAAACGCCTGTACGGTACGGTACGACGAACCTTGGTTAGTAGCATATTGTTAATATATTGATAACAGTATACTATTGAAGTAAGAAGAGTGTGAGTAAGAGGAAGACTGAGGCTACTGACTGAGAGCAGCGGCAGCGGTAGCAACGAGAAGCGATAGTGGCAGCGGCAGCGGTAGCGGCGAGCGATGGCAACGGGAGCGGCGATAGTGGCAACGACAGTGTTAGTAACGAGTAGCGGGAGTAGGAGCGGCGAGCGGCGATAGTGGCAGCAGCAGCAGTAGTAGCGAGCAGAGGCAGCGGGAGCGGCAACAGTGTCAACGGGAGCAGGAGTGGCGAGCGACGATAGTGGCAGCGACAGCAGTAACAGCGAGTAGTGGCAGCGGGAGTGGCGATAGTGGCAGCGGTAGCAGCGAGCAGGGGGGAGCGAGAGCGGGAGCGGCGAGCGACGACAGTGGCAGCGGCAGCGAGAGCAAGAGCGACGAGCGACGATAGTGGCAGCGATAGCGGTAGCAGTGGCAGCGGCAGTGGGAGTGGAAGTGGCGAGCGGGGTTAGAGTTGGGGAAGTCGTGAGAAGAAGGCTGATATCGGTGCTTTAGTTGGTTCGATTGGACCAACTAAAGCACCGGAGATTGAACCAGACCTAAAACGCTGGTTCGGTCGCTGGGTTTAACCCGGGTGCTCGCCCGACGCCTGGGCTCGGGCGAGCGCCCAAGCGACGCGCTTCGGGCCTCCCCTCGCTTAGGAAGATGAACTTGACTTCGATATTTTCTGTTTCTATATCACTTTATTTCAATGCTTGGCAACACTGATATATCTAAGCTTGCATGCTGCTTTACTTCACTTAAGAGGTATATCTTTTAGAAAGCTTTAATCTGATTTTGGATTCCAATTTTAGGCTGCAGTACACTAGAAACTTGTTATGGACTGCTAACAATCTTGACATGTTTATGTTTTATCAATGAAATCAACCATAAAATTGCTTTTATTTTCATATACAACAGTTCTTAACTCTGAAAATAAAAAGTATGTAATGTCAGCAGTAGGTTGACATAAAGGAAAACTTGCATATACCTCCATAGTATAATAGCAAGAAATAATGTGTGAAGAATAGGGTTTCAGTTTCCTCACCTTCTTAACCATTTGCATTTGCAAACATGGGATAATAGTGATGGACTATTCAACTCTACTATGCAACTCTAACAATTGTGACTTGTCTGTATATATTGTGCAATTGTGACTTCACGCAAGATGCACAAGATGACACAGGAGAGTTCAAGAATGAAGATATAAAGATATCTTGATGTATTTTTTTTCGAGATGATGTGGAATTTATAATTGTCTCACTTTGATATTGATTTTTGGATAAAATAAAGATTGTAATGTGAAGTTTCAAATATCAATAATTTTATCTTGAATTTATGAAAAAGTTTTGGTATGATTTTGAAATTATTAAAAATTGATAGGTAATTAATAAAATTATTATTGACAGTATAGTGACACTCAAATAATCCATTACTAATTTTTTTTATATTTTAGTGACAGGTCAAGCCATCACTAAATTATTATTATCTTTTCCATTTAATCAGTAAGAGTTAATTATATTGTCACTAAAATTGTTAGTCAATTCTTTTAGTGACAGAAGTGTTCATAACCAATTGTTGTCACAGAAATATTAATTTATCAATTTATTTATTTTTAGCGATAGAATTTAATGTTTTAGCTACAAATATAAACTATCACTAAAAACTATAATTTAATGACATATGTGTCTTTTTTTGTTACTAAAACTTTTAGCCACGAGATCTATGCTGACGGAAGCTAGTGATGGCTCATTTTGCACTAATTCTTTTAGTGACAACTTTTGTTCATGGTTAATAACTATTTTTCTTATAGTGTAGGGGGCATGTGACCTGTATGTGTGCCAATATCTCAAGGAGCAGAGGAAACCAATGGCCTCGATCGCTTCCTCGACATGGCACCACCCCACCCCCCTATTCCGATCGATTTCGATCAGCGTTGGCTTGGCTGTGTCGACGACCAATCGGGCAACACTTCTCAACTTTAATCCATGGACCAAAGAGGTCCAGCTCTAAGTGAGAAGACCCAACCTCCCTTAGGGTAATAGAGCCATCTAAATCGGAAGGGGGTTGCTCCACACCCTTTTGGGGGTCGGCCTTGTGAGAAGAGTCCAGAAAAACAAGGGAGGAAGTCAAAGAAGTCATCGAAACTAGAGGGCAAATCCACTTTATGACCCACACAACTATACTTGAAACACACCAAAGGTAAATTCTCATATGAAACAGTTTGGAAAATTCCTTTCTTTAGGTGACCCAGTCATACTGCTTATGGGGTTTTGAAAGATCGATTTCTATACTAACCTTACATATCGACCCCTTTCAAACGAGAAAGAACATTCATCATTCTTTAGGGGACGACCTAGGAGAGAACCAAGATTAATAACACATTCTGTTCCAGTACTCCAAAGGAAGATTGACGAACTACACCTAGATAGGGACAGATGAGATCCTCTCTGTGAGAGGCTGGAAATTAGCTTTCTTGGGCATCAGATACAAAACCTCCCCTCGAATGGTCCATGGTCCCTCGGTGAGGATGCGAACAACCTCCGCTTTAGAAAAAAATTGAAAGCAAAAAAAAACCTTAAGCCAAATTGATCACTTGGGACACCAAAGAACATTTCCATTAGTGAGAAACCACATATTTCAGGAAATCCAAAGTCGAAGTCGGAGGAAATGATTGATCAAACTAGATATTCAAGGTTTTTGCCATTCATGAGGAGTTTTTTCGTCAAATTCGATGAAATCCTTAGAAGCATCATAGATCCGGTTAAACAAAGAAGAAGATAGTAGTGAACTTGCATCTGGCCCATATGAAGGACCAATTAACATCAATGCCTAAGAGATGCTCTTTCCAGTGAAAGGGCCATCCAATTGGCTCTTCTTGGAAGGCGGAGGGGCATTGGAAGGATCCCGATGGAGTGGCCCATTTTTCTTGGTACTTGCCAAAGGAGAAAACCTTAGGGGTCTGGCTTGGCATCACTCCAGGAACCCTAACTGAAGGGATCGACACCACAGAAGAAGATGATGACACCCTAGGGAGGGGAACAACAATGGATGCAAGGAGAGAGCCAAGTAGGGGATGTGAAGCCAGTAGTTGGGGGCGGGGGGGGGTGGGGAAGGGTGTGGTTGGGTCGCATCAAAGGTGGAATTAAGGAGGGAGAAGGCAATGGGGTTGTCCTTATCGCCTTAGAAACCCAGAGCTTCTCTCTCTAAGGAAAGAAGAGAGTTCCCTACTCTCTCACAAATTTATTTAATGCATTACAATCGACCATATCTTGTTCAGAACTTCACGGTTAGCCCCCAATTCCCTTCTCGCACTTTTCTAGTTCGAAAACCCTAAAGAAGATGCAGTGCAAGATTCTTTTCCGCCATCAATCTGGTCCTCATGATTAATCTAGGACTATGTGTTTTTGCTGCTTATCGATCCGATTGATGTGATTCTCCCGATAAGCTCTAACTCTGATGGCTGCCCTCCCTCCGCAAGCGGACAACTTCTAGATCACCCTTGTTCTTTCCCTCAGTGAGCTTTTTTTTTCCTCATAAATTTGATACTTTTGGTCATATTTTTATATGAAAAAGGTTTACTTGGTGGAATTGGTGGCACCTGCTATTTCTATTCTTCTGTTTCTCTTTGGAACAAATTGATTTATTTGTAGGACATGCTTAGATCATCACAAGAGGATGAAGGTAAAAAGTTTGCTATGAGGTTTGTTACCAATACTAGATATTTGCAAAGTTTTTAGCATTGTGGTGAGGCACTGCGGTTATATCTCTGAGACTTATGTGATGGTATATTTAATTTTGAAGTGTTCAATATTGGTTGGCATGTAGGACGAGCAACAACAAATTACTTTCATAGTGGAGGAATAGAAAGAGAAAAGTGAAAGATAATAACTAAAAATAATAAGCAAATGTATAACTATCCAATTGGCTCAAAGATAACACTCCTAGGATAGAAGTCTTGCACCTCCGCATGCCTCACAAGGTGGGAAAGGAAAAAAACTTGATTCATGGATCCTTTTTTTATTCATACATTACAATGTTATAGCCCATTTTTATATGCTCAAGTATAAGAATAAAAAGAAAATTACAGAAATTTAAAAAATTACAATCGCATCAAATCAAATATATGATATCTTGTTCTTCGTTTCTGATTTGATTTGAGAAATAGTCTTCCTCTCTTCATGATATTTTTGATTGATAATCTTTCATCTTTATAGAGATGAATCTTTAAGATATTCAATCAAGATTTGTAATTTTCAATAATATGATTTCTTTTTTGTTGTATTTTTTCTTTCTTTTTCTCCTCGTTGAGTAGATATTTTCATGTTATTACATATGTAAAATATCTCTAAACAAATTAAATTTATTTTATTAATAAATTAATTTAATTGCTCATGCATCATATTGTTTTACTGTTTCTTTTTCATTTCTGCTATTGAGCGAGCATGCACATGTGGAGATTTTGGAATCGAATGAATTGTTCCTTTAAAGTCAGAGACGATTGAATTTGATTGGCCTAGATGCATGCATAGCAATTCATGTGCAGAGTATAGTTTCATCAAAACTAAAATTTTAATTTCATTCTTCCTCAAATTAGTGACTATATTATGGATATATTAGATGACATTTTGGTCTCTTTGGTGTTTATGTAGCATTTACATGATGCCTTTTGTGGAAGTTGTATGATATACTGCCATGGTTGTTTTGACCAAATACAAAGTTTAATATGCTAATGAGTTAGTTTTAGTTCCAGAGCATGCTTCTGATGATTCTTGGTGTGATGATGGGCTTCTGAATGAAATCTCAGATGCTGACTTAAACAGAGAACAGAAGAGGCGTTATGATCAATTTTATACAGTATCCTTGCAATCTATAAATGATATGCATATCCTTTGTCCAAAACTCTTCATAGTAAAACTTTTAGGGCTTTAAACTTGAGGATGTATCATATGGAACCCTTGACAAAAGTTTATAAGGGTTATCGAGATGGTATATCTGCAGGAAAGGAAGCTTCTGCCCAAGAGGGCTTCAACATTGGGTTTAAGCAATCTGCAAGCAGTGGTTACAAATGGGGAATTGTTAGAGGCATCACAAGGTGAAAAGTGATAGTATTTACTGATCTCTTTCTGCAGAAGAATTTTGGTATCTTATTTTTCCTACATTATTTCGTAGTGCATTTGTAAACCTCCCAGATCAATTCAAAGAAAAGTTAGTTAAGAAGCTTGAAGACAGATGCACGTTTCAAAGTCTTTACAAGCCCGTTCAAGAGATTTCCACGGACGATGCTCTGAGAATGTATCACTTTCAACTACAACAAGAAAATAAACAATCTCATCAAAGATCAAAAGCGACAGTATCATCGGCAATCGAAGATTTTGACTGCAATAAGTTAGACTTCTTTTTCAAGGAGCTTATGTTACTTGTAAGTGAGTCTTCTGAAATCAAAGCAAGTGTTGATGTTGTAAAAGGAGAGGAAGAAGAATGACCTTGATGTTGAAGTACTTGGAGGGATCGTTCAAATTCACTTACGTCTGAATTTTCTGGACAGATTGTAATTTTTTGATGGCCTCAGATTGCAATGAAAAGAACTGAACCATTGCTCCATTGCAGCATAATATATTTTGAGATTTTGCTTCAGAAAAATAGGTTCCAAATTTCAGAGTATTGACTATTCTTCCACTGGAACTGTGCCGTCATTTTTGGGAACGTTGAAAGCACTCATGGTTTGATAATAATCTCCTTCCGAAATGCAATACTTTTTCATTGTGTTTGATGTTGAGCATGGCCTTTCTTTTTCCTCCTAGTTTTGCACACTGTAAATATAAGCATAAGATGCTTCTCCAACAATAACGATAGAATCTGATGAGAGGTTAATCAAGTAGCACTATATTGAAATGAATGAGATACTATTTTCAAACTAATACAAACAACTCTTACACTTTTTTCTTTCCTTTTTTCTGAATAAATTTCTACTTTCAGAATGCATTTACTTCAGCTTTAAATTAACATCGTATTTCATTAATTAGATTTTTTTTTACACTAAGTTAAAGTCATATGGTTGAGTTTTTCTGATCTTTCTTATGTATTTAGCAAGTCAATTCAATAGCCATAAATTTTTGATTTGCCAAATAAATCAGCAATTACCAACTTAACTCTCTTTGACCTTTAATTAATTGTAATCTTAGATGTCTAAGCATATTACAACTATGTCATGCTCCACAATATAGTATTTGTATAAATTATAAATTATAAATTATAAACTATAAGTCTCATTAAATGTATTCATGTGTATAATTCTAGATTAATTATATATTATTTTTATAATTAATTATTATTTTTGAATGTGTCGGAGAATATTAAATCATATTGTCTTAGCATCTAGTAAAATCGGAGTCAGAATATCCAATGATCTTCAAATGGTCTGATCTCCCATATGATCTTTTGTTCTCTTTAAATATCTCATGACTCTTTTAGCTACATTCCAATGATTCATTCCATGATTGCTTAAGTATCTATCTAACATTCCAACAATGTACATTATATCTTGACGCGTACAAACCTGTGCATACATTAGACTCCCTAAAGCTAATGCATAGGAAATCTTCTGCATTTCTTAAGTTTCCAGATTTTTTTTAAGGCACTAATTGAGACTGAACTTGTCTCTCTTTGTGATAGGGGTGTCTCCTGGTTTACAATCCTATATGCTAAACCTTTTGAGTACTTTATCGATATAGTTCCTTTGTAATAATCCTAGAATACCTCGCGATCTATCTCGGTGTATCTGGATTCCTAATACAAAAGGGGCATCACCAAGATCTTTCATCTCAAAATTTCTAGATAAAAATCTCTTGGTTTCGTGCAATATGTCTATATCATTAGTGGCAAGCAGAATGTCATCCATATAAAATATTAGTAAAATAAATTTGCTCCCACTGAATTTATGATACATGCAATCATCAACAACATTCATCTTAAAACCAAATGAGATAATTACTTGATGAAATTTGTGATACTACTAAAAGGATGTTTGTTTTGTTAGGATCGAAATCGGCACTAAGAGGGGGGGAGTGTGAATTAGTGCTTACGATAAAAATTACATCGATTCGAAAATTTCGTTCGATAAAATCATATTGGAAATATGTTTAACTCGAAAACGTTCATAAAAATGTAATGAGCAAGTAAAGCAGTTTGCAATAAAGGTAAAAAACAAAATATAAATACAAACTAAGTTTTATAGTGGTTCGATCATCGTGACCTGCATCCACTCCTGATTCCTCTTCACTCAAGGCCATCGGCTTTCACTATCGATCTTCTTTCAACGGAGGAAGATCAACTATCCTTTTACACCCATTTTCTCCTTTTCACCGGTTTAGGAGATAACCTTTACAACCTCACCTCTCTCTTAAACTTCATATATAATACTGAGAGCTTGAGACGAGTTTTTATAATATTACTATAGCATTTTTCTTTTCTTTAACTCACAATTGATGTGTTTACTGAGTAAGGATGAGTAGGGCTTTTTTAGGCCCCAAATGAATTCAAATTTAGGGACCAAATGATCTCATCTTGGGTTTTCGGGGTACTAGCAATACCACCGCCTGCTAGTTTGAGACTAGGTGGTACCATCGCCTAACACAGTCTGGGAGATTGTATCTGAGCAATATTATCACCTAAACTGGCAGTGTCACAGCTTGGGCCAACTATGGGTCACTAATTGGGCCTTCCACTTGGCCCAAAATAACCCCAATTCAGGCCGAGTTAACCCATAATTGAGTTGGTCTAATTACATTCTAAACAATCCAATTAGAACTAAAACTACTTCGATCTAGACAAATTATTATAAGTAAGAATTCTAAGTTATCCAACATGTCATTGGTTCATCCGATGCTTCACCCGAACCTTCGGCATATCGTCCTCTCTTATGATGTATTGCCCAATCGACATGTTGATATCCGCAACACCCGATCTCCTTAGTGCAATGTCTGATCCTTTTGGCCCGATGCTCGAACTCATGGCACGAAGCCTTCTGCTGATATGTCGACCATTCCTCCGGTCCGACATCCAATCTTCTGACATGTTCCATTTTAGCCCAACTTTTGATTCCACCGCTTTAATCAATTTATCTTTCCTGATTGAATATAGTCCTACGTCACTTAAATGTACATTAGATCGTAAACTCATTAATTGATTTCATCGTCAAAATCCAAGATTCAATATGTTTTATCTCATAGATAGATTTTATCAATTTACATATTATTTTCTTTAGGTTCTTTTGATACAAAGTATTCTGGTTGTACCATATAAATTATTTCATCAATATTTCCATTGAGAATTGTTATTTTGACATCCATCTAAAAGAGCTCCAAATCAAAATGTGTGGCTAAAGCCATAATTATTCTAAAAGAGTCATTCGTTAAAACCGGAGAGGTTTATTTAAAGTCAATCCCTTCTTTTTGAGTATAGCCCTTTGCCACAAGACGTGCATTATATCTCTCCACATTACCATTAGAATCCCCTTTGGTTTTAAAAATTCATTTACAACCAATAGGTTTCACTCCTTCTAGTAATGGGACAAGTTCTCAAACTTTATTGTCTTGTATGGACTTATACTCTTGATTCATTGCTTTAATCCACTTATCAGAATTGGAATCCTCTATGGCTTGACAGAAGTTGATTGGATCATCTTCCATCATATCACTACTTTTTTCATGTTCCCAGAGAAATACCATATAATCATATGAAATGACACTCCTCCTTACCCTAATGGATCATCACAAAGGTGCTAGCTCTTGTGGCATATGTTCTTATGGATGTTGAGTTTGATCCTCATGAATAATTTTCTTATACTATATGAGAGTTGAAATAACTATATCCTTTTGAGGTATTGAATTTACCACATCAGTGGCAACTATATAAATTGGATTAAATTGAACCAATTCTTCCTCAAACGTAAAGTCTTTAACCTTATTTCTCCCCCCAAACTCAATATCCTTGTAGCAATACTCGTCTCAAAAATATTTATTGATTTGGGATTATAAAATTTGTACCCCTTAGATCGTTCAGAATAACCAATAAAATAATTGCTTATTGTTTGGGGTTCCAATTTCTTTTCGTTAGGCCTGTAAAGCCTTGTCTTAGATAGACAACCTATGAAAGTGTCTTAGACTAGGCTTTCTTCCGGTCCAAAGCTCATAAGGTGTTTTTGTAGTTGCTTTAATTGGTACTCTATAAGAATGTAAGCTATAGTTTTTATTGCTTCTCTTCAGGGTGACTCTGGCAAAGTAGATTAAAAAATCATATTTCTTACTATGTCTTTAAGTATGCAGTTTCGTCTTTCAACTACACCATTCATGTTAGGTGACCTTGGCATTTTATACAGAGGGATAATTCCACACTCCTCTAAGCATAGAGCAAATGGTCCTCGACGTTATTCACTTGAGCCGTCATTTCTGTTGTAATATTCCCCTCCACGGTTAGATCTAATGCTTTATATATATATATATATATATTCACTGTTGAATTAGATGCGGTCATCAAATTTGTGATCAAGATCGTAGGATCATGTGATCCTACGGCCCAGATTGAGATTTGGAGCTGGACCTGACGTTTGAATCGGATACAAAGCTTGACTAGAATGGAGTTACGAGTTGACTTAGAGTCGGTCGATTCAACTTAAGCAAGTTGGGATATAAATGTTTTGAAAAAGAAATAACGTGTCACGGCCTTCTTGGTGGTGCGCGATTGTAGGCGAACCCTAGTGGAAATACCAATCTCCAGCTCCGCAAACGAGATCAGGAATCACGGCCCACGCTCTCCTCTCCTCTCCTCCCTCTCTCTCCACCATCCTAAATACTTCACTCCTCCCTCTCCCGCGCAGCCAACCCCTTATTCCCAATGACTTGATTGAAGACGGCGGGTTTCAAAGTTGGTGAGGAGGTGCCGATGAAGGAGGAGGACGAGTTTATGCTTTTAAGAAATTGCTTCCTCGAGACCTCCTCGACATTAATCTCGTTGATAAAAGGTTCTGGTTCGATTCAAGTGATATGGATTGTTGTTATTTTGGTTTGCTCTTCATGGTATTGTTCTGTTATCGAGTGATGAGGGTTTGTTCATTTTTGTTTTCATATCCTCGTTGCCAAGAAAATAGTTCTAAGACAGAGAGAGAGCGCCGACAAACATTTCAATTCGTGTCAAAACCGACGTAGACTAACTTACCAAAAATCGAAAGCTTAAAATAAATTAATTTTTTATAAATAAAATATTAATTTGATTATGTTGTTGTAAGCTCATTTACAAGATGAGTATTTGACCCTAAGGTTTTCTCCTTTGGCAAGTACCAAGAAAAATGGCGACGCACGGACGTGAGGGGATCATTAAAACGCACGGACGGACGTGAGGGGATCATTAAATCGCACGGACGTGAGGGGATCATTAAAACGCACGGACGTGAGGGGATCATTAAAACGCACGTCCGTGCGTCGCCACCAACAGCGAAATAGGAGCGGGCGAGGAACGTGAGGGGATCATTAAAACGCACGGACGTGAGGGGATCATTAAATCGCAACTACAGAGAGAAGCAGTGTAGAACGAGGAGGTCGAGGAGCAGTGACGGCCAGGACCGAAGAGCCAAGTAAGAATCCGCCATTTCCACCGTCTCTCTCTCTCACTCTCCCTGCCTCCGGGGGTGATATGGCGAGGGCGTCTCATGCTTAGTGACGCGGTTGATATCGGATTCGGGGAGTGGCCTCCGGAGCCGTCGGATCCTGGTGGGGTTGCAGCCGCCGCCGTTCTCCCTGTAGTTGCGATTTAATGATCCCCTCACGTCCGTGCGTTTTAATGATCCCCTCACGTTCCTCGCCCGCTCCTATTTCGCTGTTGGTGGCGACGCACGGACGTGCGTTTTAATGATCCCCTCACGTCCGTGCGTTTTAATGATCCCCTCACGTCCGTGCGATTTAATGATCCCCTCACGTCCGTCCGTGCGTTTTAATGATCCCCTCACGTCCGTGCGTCACCATTTTGAGCGGAGAACGCACGGACGTGAGGGGATCATTAAAACGCACGGACGTGAGGGGATCATTAAAACGCACGTCCGTGCGTCGCCACCAACAGCGAAATAGGAGCGGGCGAGGAACGTGAGGGGATCATTAAAACGCACGGACGTGAGGGGATCATTAAATCGCAACTACAGGGAGAACGGCGGCGGCTGCAACCCCACCCGGATCCGACGGCTCCGGAGGCCACTCCCCGAATCCGATATCAACCGCGTCACTAAGCATATGACGCCCTCGCCATATCACCCCCGGAGGCAGGGAGAGTGAGAGAGAGAGACGGTGGGGTTCGGATTGGGTATCGAATCGGCAATAAGGAAGGATGAGTTGTGTCGACTTTAATCGTCCCAACTAGCTAAAAGGTTGAGAAAATTTAAAACTGATCTGAGTCATGTATGAAACTAAGCAAATTAGATTTGGGTTTGGTTTGATTAGACCTGATAAGTTTTGATATATCCCATAGACAAAAATTTAGGACCTTAGTTAAGTCGATTCGAATACCTTCGTTCTAGTTATAAGACATAGTTTTGTTCTGGATTGACTCATCACGGATGACCTTTATTGGCCATCTATATAGATCAGACTGATCCAACACACATGCATATACAAATAAATATTAGGTTTGGGTATCGAATTGAGGTTGAACCCAGATTGGGTCGGTGGGGTTCGGATTGAACCCAACCGCCGCTGCAGCTCTCAGGCTTATGGTCATCCACGTCTCCCATCGACAAGAATCCACGGACGAGGTTCCCTTACCTTTGCATCTTCTATATTGACGAGACCACTCTCATATCAATTTGAGACGCGCAACGCGGTCAATTGGCGTCCACGAGGCTGTCTATAATTATCATTCTTCGGTGTGATACGATGCGCTCGAGATGGGCCATATGAAGATGCAGCCAAAATTTTTTTACCGTTAGATTTACCAATCACACGAATCTCGATGCAATCACGCTGGCTTATACCCACTTCGATAGGATGCGCTCGACCTCACTGTATTGTTCCCTGGAAATACTTTTATGCACTTTAGCCCGGTACCTTACAAGCTACTCGCATTGTTATTGAAATCTTATGAACGGGGCCATTCTGGGTGGGCCATTGATGCGCTGGTATCTGCGCGGGTAACAATTTTGCATTCATGGGAATCGCTACAGATATGCCTCTCTTGTCCTCGTCTGCCTCTCCTTTCTCCGTTTCCATTTACCTCTTTATCTGTTGGTCGGAGAGGGGACCGCGAGATCCGCTTCTTCTCCATCGCCACCGCGAGATCCGCTTCTTCTCCATCGCCGCCGCCGCCTCTCTCCTCTCTCCTCTCTCACGGGGTTTCGTCGTTGCCTTCTAATCTGAGGTAGTTGTCGTGCTTGCCCTCTTGTGTTATTGGGTTTCTTCTACTTGTTTGTCTCAGAGGATGCAACCCTAGGTGTTGAATCGTCCTCGTGTGGTTAGATTCCCTTTATTGGGTTTTTTCTGGCTATGTTCTTGGATTGTTGTTTCTGCTTGCAACATCTTGTTAGTATTTTATTTTCTTGTCCTTGATTATTTGGTTGTTTCTTGGAAATCTAGGTTTTCATTTAATTGTACGCCTTTATAGCTTGCGAGTAGAATTAGCGCATAAGTTTAGGTAATATTGAGCTGAAATTGTCGCTATGCACATGATTGCTTCCAAATCTCCTTAAATGGTATCGTAATATAATACGAGAGATTAAATGGTGTGCAAATTTATATGAAATAAGGGTAATAGTTGGTGAATAATGTTTTTGATTCAATTTGTCTTAATAAATTAATTGATGTGGGATCTTTCAAGCTTATTATTACCTACCTAATTTTCTTTTTATATCTTATTTTTTGTCTGTTAGTTCGTTTCAGAATTTTTTGCCCTGGTACATGCTGTATGAGTGATTATATTACAATGAATTAGAATATCATTGACACCTTTTCAATTTTCCTATCCATCATTTAATTTTTCGACTCTGGAACATTGATGCACCTCATTTCCTTATGCATCGATTCCTTCACAATTTAATTGTTTCTTTTTTGCTGTCTTTAACTTGCTAGAAGGTATGATCCTTTCTAGATTCAAGATTAAATAAAAAAAGCAGCAGCATTAATTTGTTGTCTTTGATTGATAGATATGCACTAGGAACTCATATTTATAATGTTTATCACAAGGGACAAGGCATTTAATTTAGATCGACTAGTAGAGGGACTCATCATAAGAATCGAAGGATATCTGAAGCTGGTCCTTTTTATGATTCAGTACTGTACTGTTAGCTACTTTATATTATTCAGAACTATTGATAATGATACGACTTTATAAGGAACTCCCATGTAATACGATTTATACATTTGTACACATGCAAGTGGATTGCTATGGAAGACGAAATTCCTATTTCGTGATAAGAATTTTTTATGATTGTGACAGATTATACTTTACTGGACAAACACTATAATGATATATATATATATGTATATATATATATATATATATATATATATATATAAATATATATATATATATATATATATATATATATATATATATATATATATATATATATATATTCACTGTTGAATTAGATGCGGTCATCAAATTTGTGATCAAGATCGTAGGATCATGTGATCCTACGGCCCAGATTGAGATTTGGAGCTGGACCTGACGTTTGAATCGGATACAAAGCTTGACTAGAATGGAGTTACGAGTTGACTTAGAGTCGGTCGATTCAACTTAAGCAAGTTGGGATATAAATGTTTTGAAAAAGAAATAACGTGTCACGGCCTTCTTGGTGGTGCGCGATTGTAGGCGAACCCTAGTGGAAATACCAATCTCCAGCTCCGCAAACGAGATCAGGAATCACGGCCCACGCTCTCCTCTCCTCTCTTCCCTCTCTCTCCACCATCCTAAATACTTCACTCCTCCCTCTCCCGCGCAGCCAACCCCTTATTCCCAATGACTTGATTGAAGACGGCGGGTTTCAAAGTTGGTGAGGAGGTGCCGATGAAGGAGGAGGACGAGTTTATGCTTTTAAGAAATTGCTTCCTTGAGACCTCCTCGACATTAATCTCGTTGATGAAAGGTTCTGGTTCGATTCAAGTGATATGGATTGTTGTTATTTTGGTTTGCTCTTCATGGTATTGTTCTGTTATCGAGTGATGAGGGTTTGTTCATTTTTGTTTTCATATCCTCGTTGCCAAGAAAATAGTTATAAGACAGAGAGAGAGCGCCGACAAACATTTCAATTCGTGTCAAAACCGACGTAGACTAACTTACCAAAAATCGAAAGCTTAAAATAAATTAATTTTTTATAAATAAAATATTAATTTGATTATGTTGTTGTAAGCTCATTTACAAGATGAGTATTTGACCCTAAGGTTTTCTCCTTTGGCAAGTACCAAGAAAAATGGCGACGCACGGACGTGAGGGGATCATTAAAACGCACGGACGGACGTGAGGGGATCATTAAATCGCACGGACGTGAGGGGATCATTAAAACGCACGTCCGTGCGTCGCCACCAACAGCGAAATAGGAGCGGGCGAGGAACGTGAGGGGATCATTAAAACGCACGGACGTGAGGGGATCATTAAATCGCAACTACAGAGAGAAGCAGTGTAGAACGAGGAGGTCGAGGAGCAGTGACGGCCAGGACCGAAGAGCCAAGTAAGAATCCGCCATTTCCACCGTCTCTCTCTCTCACTCTCCCTGCCTCCGGGGGTGATATGGCGAGGGCGTCTCATGCTTAGTGACGCGGTTGATATCGGATTCGGGGAGTGGCCTCCGGAGCCGTCGGATCCGGGTGGGGTTGCAGCCGCCGCCGTTCTCCCTGTAGTTGCGATTTAATGATCCCCTCACGTCCGTTGCGTTTTAATGATCCCCTCACGTTCCTCGCCCGCTCCTATTTCGCTGTTGGTGGCGACGCACGGACGTGCGTTTTAATGATCCCCTCACGTCCGTGCGATTTAATGATCCCCTCACGTCCGTCCGTGCGTTTTAATGATCCCCTCACGTCCGTGCGTCGCCATTTTGAGCGGAGAACGCACGGACGTGAGGGGATCATTAAAACGCACGGACGTGAGGGGATCATTAAAACGCACGTCCGTGCGTCGCCACCAACAGCGAAATAGGAGCGGGCGAGGAACGTGAGGGGATCATTAAAACGCACGGACGTGAGGGGATCATTAAATCGCAACTACAGGGAGAACGGCGGCGGCTGCAACCCCACCCGGATCCGACGGCTCCGGAGGCCACTCCCCGAATCCGATATCAACCGCGTCACTAAGCATGAGACGCCCTCGCCATATCACCCCCGGAGGCAGGGAGAGTGAGAGAGAGAGACGGTGGAAATGGCGGATTCTTACTTGGCTCTTCGGTCCTGGCCGTCACTGCTCCTCGACCTCCTCGTTCTACACTGCTTCTCTCTGTAGTTGCGATTTAATGATCCCCTCACGTCCGTGCGTCGCCACCAACAGCGAAATAGGAGCGGGCGAGGAAGACGAGATCGAGAGACGGAGCTTCACTCGTCCCACCCAGTTGTCCCGCTCGTCGAAAACCCCTACCTTTGCTCCTCAGGCGATCGATCCCGTCGTCGAGCCCTGCCCCCAGGTTTGCCTCCACTCCTTTCTCCTACCCCGTTCCTATTGCGACGCATTGATATGCTCTTGTTTCTTTTGCTATGGAGCTCGTCTCGATTTCCGTTTAATTGCTCAGGGTTGTATTTGTTCTGCGTGGATTCTCGGTTCTATTTGGATTACGCCTTTTCTTCTATGTTTCTCGTGAGGTTCATCGTGGCGGATCCTCTTGGGAAATCTCAATTAGGGTTTGGATTGTGGGGGCGTGGGGCTTTAATTTGATTAATTATGTTATTTGGATTGTTGATTGCTCGAATTTGGATGGTGAATCACGGGAAGTGCCATTGTGTAACATTTATTTATGTTTTGTAGATAAGAGTTTTTGGTCCTTCCGCAGCTACTCAAGTGCTCGGCCTATTGTCAGAGCTGGAATGGAGGGCATAAATGGTATATAAACTTGGTCTTGTTTTTCATTGTTTAGCTATAAGTTGTGTTGTCAAAGCTTTGGGAGTTGAGATGCATTAAAGAGAGTTTGCAATTTTGTTACAAGCATTGATTGAAAAGGCGCTAGGTGCCAAAAGGTGCTAAGGTCCAAAAACGTCCGAGGTGCTAGGCGTTCGTCTGAGTGAAGCGAGACGCTAAAATATAAAAATATATAATATAATTAATAAATATATTTATTTAAATAAAAATATATCATTTATTCTGAAACCTAATAATAATTTTAAATAAATAAAAATTAATAGTATTAAAATCAAAATAATATATTATTAATCTAATAAATAAAAATACTATTACTAGTATATAGTTAGTAGCAAGGTCTATCATACCGAAGCGTACCATCCGTACCCGGCGGTACGTACCGATCCGATAGGTTACCGGTATGCGGATCGCCCGATACCGCTACAGTGCTACAGTATGAAAAAAGTATAAAATTGTTCGGTACGCCCTGATGTACCGCCCGGTACACCGGTACCGTACCGTACCGTACCGAGCTCGGGTCGAAACGCCTGTACGGTACGGTACGACGAACCTTGGTTAGTAGCATATTGTTAATATATTGATAACAGTATACTATTGAAGTAAGAAGAGTGTGAGTAAGAGGAAGACTGAGGCTACTGACTGAGAGCAGCGGCAGCGGTAGCAACGAGAAGCGATAGTGGCAGCGGCAGCGGTAGCGGCGAGCGATGGCAACGGGAGCGGCGATAGTGACAACGACAGTGTTAGTAACGAGTAGCGGGAGTAGGAGCGGCGAGCGGCGATAGTGGCAGCAGCAGCAGTAGTAGCGAGCAGAGGCAGCGGGAGCGGCAACAGTGTCAACGGGAGCAGGAGTGGCGAGCGACGATAGTGGCAGCGACAGCAGTAACAGCGAGTAGTGGCAGCGGGAGTGGCGATAGTGGCAGCGGTAGCAGCGAGCAGGGGGGAGCGAGAGCGGGAGCGGCGAGCGACGACAGTGGCAGCGGCAGCGAGAGCAAGAGCGACGAGCGACGATAGTGGCAGCGATAGCGGTAGCAGTGGCAGCGGCAGTGGGAGTGGAAGTGGCGAGCGGGGTTAGAGTTGGGGAAGTCGTGAGAAGAAGGCTGATATCGGTGCTTTAGTTGGTTCGATTGGACCAACTAAAGCACCGGAGATTGAACCAGACCTAAAACGCTGGTTCGGTCGCTGGGTTTAACCCGGGTGCTCGCCCGACGCCTGGGCTCGGGCGAGCGCCCAAGCGACGCGCTTCGGGCCTCCCCTCGCTTAGGAAGATGAACTTGACTTCGATATTTTCTGTTTCTATATCACTTTATTTCAATGCTTGGCAACACTGATATATCTAAGCTTGCATGCTGCTTTACTTCACTTAAGAGGTATATCTTTTAGAAAGCTTTAATCTGATTTTGGATTCCAATTTTAGGCTGCAGTACACTAGAAACTTGTTATGGACTGCTAACAATCTTGACATGTTTATGTTTTATCAATGAAATCAACCATAAAATTGCTTTTATTTTCATATACAACAGTTCTTAACTCTGAAAATAAAAAGTATGTAATGTCAGCAGTAGGTTGACATAAAGGAAAACTTGCATATACCTCCATAGTATAATAGCAAGAAATAATGTGTGAAGAATAGGGTTTCAGTTTCCTCACCTTCTTAACCATTTGCATTTGCAAACATGGGATAATAGTGATGGACTATTCAACTCTACTATGCAACTCTAACAATTGTGACTTGTCTGTATATATTGTGCAATTGTGACTTCACGCAAGATGCACAAGATGACACAGGAGAGTTCAAGAATGAAGATATAAAGATATCTTGATGTATTTTTTTTCGAGATGATGTGGAATTTATAATTGTCTCACTTTGATATTGATTTTTGGATAAAATAAAGATTGTAATGTGAAGTTTCAAATATCAATAATTTTATCTTGAATTTATGAAAAAGTTTTGGTATGATTTTGAAATTATTAAAAATTGATAGGTAATTAATAAAATTATTATTGACAGTATAGTGACACTCAAATAATCCATTACTAATTTTTTTTATATTTTAGTGACAGGTCAAGCCATCACTAAATTATTATTATCTTTTCCATTTAATCAGTAAGAGTTAATTATATTGTCACTAAAATTGTTAGTCAATTCTTTTAGTGACAGAAGTGTTCATAACCAATTGTTGTCACAGAAATATTAATTTATCAATTTATTTATTTTTAGCGATAGAATTTAATGTTTTAGCTACAAATATAAACTATCACTAAAAACTATAATTTAATGACATATGTGTCTTTTTTTGTTACTAAAACTTTTAGCCACGAGATCTATGCTGACGGAAGCTAGTGATGGCTCATTTTGCACTAATTCTTTTAGTGACAACTTTTGTTCATGGTTAATAACTATTTTTCTTATAGTGTAGGGGGCATGTGACCTGTATGTGTGCCAATATCTCAAGGAGCAGAGGAAACCAATGGCCTCGATCGCTTCCTCGACATGGCACCACCCCACCCCCCTATTCCGATCGATTTCGATCAGCGTTGGCTTGGCTGTGTCGACGACCAATCGGGCAACGCTTCTCAACTTTAATCCATGGACCAAAGAGGTCCAGCTCTAAGTGAGAAGACCCAACCTCCCTTAGGGTAATAGAGCCATCTAAATCGGAAGGGGGTTGCTCCACACCCTTTTGGGGGTCG